>NC_056748.1:817061612-817361612 GCF_019279795.1 Protopterus annectens
CTACTTTGCTTAATATCAGAGCTTTGGCTGGCTAACATCTACCAGAAATCAGCTGGACGTATAAGTGAATTTAAGTACCCTTTTATCTGCGCTTTTGGTTTCAATGTGGGCAAAACCAGTCACAGGCTGAGAGATAAGATAGCAAAGAACATGAGGGCAATTAAAAACAAGATGTGCACAGTGCCCTTTATTTGCATAGCACCCAATGTATACATTTAAAAAAATATATCTGTTTTGCTGGGGATAGGATCTATATGAAAGTGAGAGGTGGGAACAGTAAACTAGATGTGGGAACCAAAGAATTTAAATGGCAACTTAGGCTTAATGCAATGTGTCCCCCAAGGTTAAACAATAATATATCCCTGATGCCAATATTGAAAAAAAGGGCAAAAGTGATGAAATTTGAGCCCACTTATATTAACATTGTGTTGGGTTCTTTTTTATACCTGAATACATTTATTAACTGATATATATATTTTTTTTACATATATCTCTTACAACGTTATTGTTAATCACAGTGTTTTTGGTGTATGTTTTAAGATAATATGATGATTTATATTTATTCAGGTTTGTGTTGGTTTTCACAATGTTTCATTGCTATAAAGGAAATGATGTATTAATGACCATTGCACAATATGCATTCTTGGTTGGTTGTAAGTGGTACACAGTACACAATTTAAATGGTTTTAAACTTTTTCCAAATGACTCTGATGAAGCCATAGTGTTGTTGGTGAATGTGCTTAGTTGTTTGGTTTGTTTTCTTTACATGGAAATGTTCCTATTCTCTCCATTGTTTTACCAGATTGCATCTCAGGGAACTTAGATTTTTAACAAAGTATCCTTTTCATAGACATATTGCTCTTAAAAGAGACAGCGGCTTGCTCACCTAGAACAGTTTTGCATTTACCATCGGACATCAAAACCTCTCAATGTTTCCTTACAATATTACATATAAAATGAACATCATTCGTGTATCAGCTTTGGCTGGCTAACATCTACTTGAAACCAGCTGGATGTGTAAGTGAATTTAAGTACACTTTTATCTGCTCTTTTGCATATAGTACTGTATTTAATTTATTTATTTGTGTTTTTCTCTGAATATTAACTCAACAGAAGTTGTGGCTGTCTCTCTAAAGAGTACTTTTTAGAATTTCTGTGTAGCCATTGATAGCAGTGTGGGGTAGTTTCAGCTCATCACTGACATTCTGTCTAGCCTTATATAAGTGGTACATTTTGAGTTATCTCAGTTTAATATCAGAGCTTTGGTGGACTAACATCTACCTGAAATCAGCTGGACGTATAAGTGAATTTAAGTACACTTTTATCTGCATTTTTGCATACAGTACTGTATTTAATTTATTTATTTGTATTTTTCACTGAATATTAACTCAACTGAAGTTGTGGCTGTCTCTCTACAGAGTACTTTTTAGAATTTCTGTGTAGCCATTGATAGCAGTGGGGAGTAGTTTCAGCTCATCACTGACATTCTGTCTTGCCTTATAATAAGTGGTACATTTTGATTTATGTCTGCTTAATATCACAGCTTTGGCTGTCTAACATCTACCTGAAATCAGCTGGACATATAAGTGAATTTAAGTACACTTTTATCTGCTCTTTTGCAAATAGTACTGTATTTAATTTATTTATTTGTGTTTTTCACTGAATATTAACTCAACTGAAGTTGTGGCTGTCTCTCTAAAGAGTACTTTTTAGAATTTCTGTGTAGCCATAGATAGCAGTGTGGGGTAGTTTCAGCTCATCACTGACATCCTGTCTTGCCTTATATAAGTTTTACATTTTGAGTTATCTCGGTTTAATATCTGAGCTTTGGTAGACTAACATCTACCTGAAATCAGCTGGACGTAGAAGTGAATTTAAATACACTTTTATCTGCTCTTTTGCATATAGTACTGTATTTAATTTATTTATTTGTGTTTTTCACTGAATATTAACTCAACTGAAGTTGTGGCTGTCTCTCTACAGTGTACTTTTCAGAATTTCTGTGTAGCCATTGATAGCAGTAGGGGGTAGTTTCAGCTCATCACTGACATTCTGTCTTGCCTTATAATAAGTCGTACATTTTGAGTTATCTCTGCTTAACATCAAAGCTTTGGCTGGCTAACATCTACCTGAAATCAGCTGGACATATACATGAATTTAAGCACACTTTTATCTGCTCTTTTGCATATAGTACTGTATTTCATTTATTTATTTGTATTTTTTACTGAATATTAACTCAACTTAAGTTGTGGCTGTCTATCTACAGAGTACTTTTTAGAATTTCTATGTAGCCATTGATAGCAGTGGGGGGTAGTTTCAGCTCATCACTGACATCCTGTCTTGCCTTATATAAGTTTTACGTTTTGAGTTATCTCGGTTTAATATCAGAGCTTTGGCGGCCTAACATCTACCTGAATTCAGCTGGACATATAAGTGAATTTAAGTACACTTTTTTCTGCTCTTTTGCATATAGTACTGTATTTAATTTATTTATTTGTGTTTTTCATTGAATATTAACTCAACTTGAAGTTGTAGCTGTCTCTCTATAGAGTACTTTTTAGAATTTCTGTGTAGCCATTGATAGCAGTGGGTGGTAGTTTCAGCTCATCACTGACATTATGTCTTGCCTTATATAAGTGGTACATTTTGAGTTTTCTCTGCTTAATATCAGAGCTTTGGCCGGCTAACATCTACCAGAAATCAGCTGGACGTATAAGTGAATTTAAGTACACTTTTATCTGCTCTTTTCCAAATAGTACTGTATTTAATTTATTTATTTGTGTTTTTCACTGAATATTAACTCAACTGAAGTTGTGGTTGTCTCTCTATAGAGTACTTTTTAGAATTTCTGTGTAGCCATTGATAGCAATGGGGGTAGTTTCAGCTCATCATTGACATTCTGTCTTGCCTTATATAAGTGGAACATTTTCAGTTATATTTGCTTAATATCAGAGCTTTGGCTGGCTAACAAATACCTGAAATCAGCTGGATGTAAAAGTGAATTTAAGAACACTTTTATCTGCTCTTTTGCATACAGTACTGTATTAAATTTATTTATTTGTGTTTTTCACTGAATATTAACTCAACTGAAGTTGTGGCTGTCTCTCTACAGAGTACTTTTTAGAATTTCTGTGTAGCCATTGATAGCAATGGAGGGTAGTTTCAGCTCATCACTGACATTCTGTCATGCTTTATATAAGTCGTACATTTTGAGTTAGCTCTGCTTAATATCAGGGCTTTGGCCGGCTAACATCTACCTGAAATCAGCTGGATGTATAAGTGAATTTAAGTACACTTTTATCTGCTCTTTTGCATATAGTACTGTATTTAATTTATTTATTTGTGCTTTTCACTGACTATTAACTCAACTGAAGTTGTGGCTGTCTCTCTACAGAGTACATTTTAGAATTTCTGTGTAGCTATTGATAGCAGTCTATGGTAATTTAATCTCATCACTAACATTCTGTCTTGCCTTATATAAGTTGTACATTTTGAGTTATCTTTGCTTAATATCAGAGCTTTGGCTGGCTAACATCTACCTGAAATCAGCTGGATGTATAAGTGAATTTAAATACCCTTTTATCTGCTCTTTCAGTTTCAATGTGGGCAAAACCATTCACAGGCTGAGAGATAGGATAGTAAAGAACATGAGGGCAATTAAAAACAAGAATGTGCACAGTGCCCTTTATTTGCATAGCACCCAATGTATCAATTTAAAAAATATATATCTGTTTTGCTCGGGATAGGATCTATATGAAAGAGAGAGGTGGGAACAGTAAACTAGTGGTGGAAACCAAAGAATTTAAATGGCAACTTAGGCTTAATGCAATGTGTCCCCCAGGGTTAAACGATAATATATCCCTGACGCCAATACTGAAGGAAAGGGCAAAAGTGATAAAATTTGAGCCCACTTATATTAACATTGTGTTGGGTTCCTTTTTATATCTGAATGCATTTATTAACTGATATATATATATTTTACATATATCTCTTACAATTTTATTGTTAATCACAGTGTTTTTGGTCTATGTTTTAAGATAATATGATGATTTATATTTATTAGGGTTTGTGTTGGTTTTCACAATGTTTCATTGCTATAAAGGAAATGATGCATTAAAGACCATTGCACAATATGCATTCTTGATTGGTTGTAAGTGGTACATAGTACAATATTTAAATGTTTTTAAACTTTTCCAAATGACTCTGATGAAGCCATAGTGTTGTTGGCGAATGTGCTTAGTTGTTTGGTTTGTTTTCTTTACATGGAAATGTTCCTATTCTCTCCATTGTTTTACCAGATTGCAACTCAGGGAACTTAGTTTTTTAACAAAGTATCCTTTTCATAAATGTATTGCTCTTAAAAGAGACAGTGGCTTGCTCACATAGAACAGTTTTGCATTTACCATCGGACATCAAAACCTCCCAATGTTTCCTTACAATATTACATATAAATTGAACATCATTCGAGTATCAGCTTTGGCTGGCTAACATCTACCTGAAATCAGCTGGATGTATAAGTGAATTTAAGTACACTTTTATCTGCTCTTTTGCATATAGTACTGTATTTAATTTATTTATTTGTGTTTTTCACTGAATATTAACTCAACTGAAGTTGTGGCTGTCTCTCTAAAGAGTACTTTTTAGAATTTCTGTGTAGCCATTGATAGCAGTGTGGGGTAGTTTCAGCTCATTACTGACATTCTGTCTTGCCTTATATAAGTGGTACATTTTGAGTTATCTCGGTTTAATATCAGAGCTTTGGTGGACTAACATCTACCTGAAATCAGCTGGACGTATAAGTGAATTTAAGTACACTTTTATCTGCTCTTTTGCATATATTACTGTTTTTAATTTATTTATTTGTGTTTTTCACTGAATATTAACTCAACTGAAGTTGTGGCTGTCTCAATGCAGAGTACTTTTTAGAATTTCTGTGTAGCCATTGATAGCAGTGGGGGGTAGTTTCAGCTCATCACTGACATTCTGTCTTGCTTGATATAAGTGGTACATTTTGAGTTATCTCTGCCTAATATCAGAGCTTTGGCTGGCTAACATCTACCTGAAATCAGCTGGATGTATAAGTGAATTTAAGTACACTTTTATCTGCTCTTTTGCATATAATACTGTATTCAATTTATTTATTTGTGTTTTTCACTGAATATTAACTCAACTAAAGTTCTGGCTGTCTCTCTACAGAATACTTTTTAAAATTTCTGTCTATCCATTGATAGCAATGGGGGGTAGTTTCAGCTCATCATTGACATTCTGTCATGCCTTATATAAGTCGTACATTTTGAGTTAATATCAGGGCTTTGGCCGGCTAACATCTACCTAAAATCAGCTGGATGTATAAGTGAAATTAAGGACCCTTTTATCTGCTCTTTTGGTTTCAATGTGGTCAAAACCATTCACAGGCTGAGAGATAGGATAGTAAAGAACATGAGGGCAATTAAAAACAAGAATGTGCACAGTGGCCTTTATTTGCATAGCACCCAATGTATCAATTTAAAAAAATATATCTGTTTTGCTGGGTATAGGATCTATATGAAAGAGAGAGGTGGGAACAGTAAACTAGAGGTGGAAACCAAAGAATTTAAATGGCAACTTAGGCTTAATGCAATGTGTCCCCCAGGGTTAAACGATAATATATCCCTGATGCCAATATTGAAGGAAAGGGCAAAAGTGATAAAATTTGAGCCCACTTATATTAACATTGTGTTGGGTTCATTTTTATCTGAATGCATTTATTAACTGATATATATATTTTTTACATATATCTCTTACAATTTTATTGTTAATCACAGTGTTTTTGGTGTATGTTTTAAGATAATATGATGATTTATATTTATTCGGGTTTGTGTTGGTTTTCACAATGTTTCATTGCTATAAAGGAAATGATGTATTAATGACCATTGCACAATATGCATTCTTGATTGGTTGTAAGTGGTACATAGTACACTATTTAAATGGTTTTAAACTTTTTCCAAATGACTCTGATGAAGCCATAGTGTTGTTGGTGTATGTGCTTAGTTGTTTGGTTTGTTTTCTTTACATGGAAATGTTCCTATTCTCTCCATTGTTTTACCAGATTGCAACTCAGGGAACTTAGATTTTTAAAAAAGTATCCTTTTTATAGATGAATTGCTCTTAAAAGAGACAGTGGCTTGCTCACCTAGAACAGTTTTGCATTTACCATCGGGCATCAAAACCTCCCAATGTTTCCTTACAATATTACATATAAACTGAACATCATTCGAGTATCAGCTTTGGCTGGCTAACATCTACCGGAAATCAGCTGGATGTATAAGTGAATTTAAGTACACTTTTATCTGCTCTTTTGCATATAGTACTGTATTTAATTTATTTATTTGTGTTTTTCACTGAATATTAACTCAACTGAAGTTGTGGCTGTCTCTCTAAAGAGTACTTTTTAGAATTTCTGTGTAGCCATTGATAGCAGTGTGGGGTAGTCTCAGCTCATTACTGACATTCTGTCTTGCCTTATATAAGTGGTACATTTTGAGTTATCTTTGCTTAATATCAGAGCTTTGGCTGGCTAACATCTACCTGAAATCAGCTGGATGTATAAGTGAATTTAAGTACTCTTTTATCTGCTCTTTTGCATATAGTACTGTATTAAATTTATTTATTTGTGTTTTTCACTGAATATTAACTCAACTGAAGTTGTGGCTGTCTCTCTACAGAGTACTTTTCAGAATTTCTGTGTAGCCATTGATAGCAGTGAGGGGTAGTTTCAGCTCATCACTGACTTTCTGTCTTGCCTTATATAAGTGGTACATTTTGAGTTAGCTCTGTTTAATATTAGGGCTTTGGCCGGCTAACATCTACCTGAAATCAGCTGGACATATAAGTGAATTTAAGTACACTTTTATCTGCTCTTTTGCATATAGCACTGTATTTAATTTATTTATTTGTGTTTTTCACTGAATATTAACTCAACTGAAGTTGTGGCTGTCTCTCTACAGAGTACTTTTTAGAATTTCTGTGTAGCCATTGATAGCAGTGTGGGGTAGTTTCAGCTCATCACTGACATTCTGTCTTGCCTTATATAAGTGGTACATTTTGAGTTATCTCTGCTTAATATCAGAGCTTTGGCTGGCTAACATCTACCTGAAATCAGCTGGATGTATAAGTGAATTTAAGTACACTTTTATCTGCTCTTTTGCATATAGTACTGTATTTAATTTATTTATTTGTGTTTTTCACTGAATATTAACTCAACTGAAGTTGTGGCTGTCTCTCTACAGAGTACTTTTTAGAATTTCTGTGTAGCCATTGATAGCAGTGGGGGTAGTTTCAGCTCATCACTGACATTCTGTCTTGCCTTATATAAGTGGTACATTTTGAGTTATCTCTGCTTAATATCAGAGCTTTGGCTGGCTAACATCTACCTGAAATCAGCTGGATGTATAAGTGAATTTAAGTACACTTTTATCTGCTCTTTTGGATATAGTACTGTATTTAATTTATTTATTTGTGTTTTTTACTGAATATTAACTCAACTGAAGTTGTGGTTATCTCTCTATAGAGTACTTGTTAGAATTTCTTTGTAGCCATTGATAGCAATGGGGAGTAGTTTCAGCTCATCACTGCCATTCTGTCTTGCCTTATATAAGTGGTACATTTTGAGTTATCTTTGCTTAATATCAGAGCTTTGGCTGGCTAACATCTACCTGAAATCAGCTGGATGTATAAGTGAATTTAAGTAAACTTTTATCTGCTCTTTTGCATATAGTACTGTATTAAATATATTTATTTGTGTTTTTCACTGAATATTAACTCAACTGAAGGTGTGGCTGTCTCTCTACAGAGTACTTTTTAGAATTTCTGTGTAGCCATTGATAGCAGTGTGGGGTAGTTTCAGCTCATCACTAACATTCTGTCTTGCCTTATATAAGTGGTATATTTTGAGTTATCTTTGCTTAATATCAGAGCTTTGGCTGGCTAACATCTACCTGAAATCCACTGGATGTATAAGTGAATTTAAGTACTCTTTTATCTGCTCTTTTGCATATAGTACTGTATTAAATTTATTTATTTGTGTTTTTCACTGAATAATAACTCAACTGAAGTTGTGGCTGTCTCTCTACAGAGTACTTTTCAGAATTTCTGTGTAGCCATTGATAGCAGTGAGGGGTAGTTTCAGCTCATCACTTACATTCTGTCTTGCCTTATATAAGTGGTACATTTTGAGTTAGCTCTGTTTAATATTAGGGTTTTGGCCTGGTAACATCTACCTGAAATCAGCTGGACATATAAGTGAATTTAAGTACACTTTTATCTGCTCTTTTGCATATAGTACTGTATTTAATTTATTTATTTCTGTTTTTCACTGAATATTACCTCAACTGAAGTTGTGGCTGTCTCTCTACAGAGTACTTTTTAGAATTTCTGTGTAGCCATTGATAGCAGTGTGGGGTAGTTTCAGCTCATCACTAACATTCTGTCTTGCCTTATACAGATGGTACATTTTGAGTTAGCTCTGTTTAATATTAGGGCTTTGGCCAGCTAGCATCTAGCTGAAATCAGCTGGACATATAAGTGAATTTAAGTACACTTTTATCTGCTCTTTTGCATATAGTACTGTATTTAATTTATTTATTTGTGTTTTTCTCTGAATATTAACTCAACTGAAGTTGTTGCTGTCTCTCTGCACAGTATGTTTTAGAATTTCTCTGTAGCCATTTATAGCAGTCTGGGGTAGTTTCAGCTCATCACTAACATTCTGTCTTGCCTTATATAAGTGGAACATTTTCAGTTATCTCTGCTTAATATCAGAGCTTTGGCTGGCTATCATCTACCTGAAATCAGCTGGATGTATAAGTGAATGTAAGTACCCTTTTATCTGCTCTTTTGGTTTCAATGTGGGCAAAACCATTCACAGGCTGAGAGATAGGATAGCAAAGAACATGGGGGCAATTAAAAACAAGAATGTGCACAGTGCCCTTTATTTGCATAGCACCCAATGTATCAATTTAAAAAATATATATCTGTTTTGCTGGGGATAGGATCTATATGAAAGAGAGAGGTGGGAACAGTAAACTAGAGGTGGAAACCAAAGAATTTAAATGGCAACTTAGGCTTAATGCAATGTGTCCCCCAGGGTTAAACGATAATATATCCCTGATGCCAATATTGAAGGAAAGGGCAAAAGTGATAAAATTTGAGCCCACTTATATTAACATTGTGTTGGGTTCCTTTTTATATCTGAATGCATTTATTAACTGATATATATTTTTTTTACATATATCTCTTACAATTGTATTGTTAATCACAGTGTTTTTGGTGTATGTTTTAAGATAATATGATTTATATTTATTAGGTTTGTGTTGGTTTTCACAATGTTTCATTGATATAAAGGAAATGATGTATTAATGACCATTGCACAATATGCATTCTTGATTGGTTGTAAGTGGTACATAGTACACTATTTAAATGGTTTTAAACTTTTTCCAAATGACTCTGATGAAGCCATAGTGTTGTTGGTGAATGTGCTTAGTTGTTTGGTTTGTTTTCTTTACATGGAAATGTTCCTGTTCTCTCCATTGTTTTACCAGATTGCAACTCAGGGAACTTAGATTTTTAACAAAGTATCCTTTTCAGAGATGTATTGCGATTAAAAGATACAGTGGCTTGCTCACATAGAACAGTTTTGCATTTACCATCGGACATCAAAACCTCCCAATGTTTCCTTACAATATTACATATAAACTGAACATCATTCGAGTATCAGCTTTGGCTGGTTAACATCTACCTGAAATCAGCTGGATGTATAAGTGAATTTAAGTACACTTTTATCTGCTTTTTTGCATATAGTACTGTATTTAATTTATTTATTTGTGTTTTTCACTGAATATTAACTCAACTGAAGTTGTGGCTGTCTCTCTAAAGAGTACTTTTTAGAATTTCTGTGTAGCCATTGATAGCAGTGGGGGGTAGTTTCAGCTCATTACTGACATTCTGTCTTGCCTTATATAAGTGGTACATTTTGAGTTATCTCGGTTTAATATCAGAGCTTTGGTGGACTAACATCTACCTGAAATCAGCTGGACGTATAAGTGAATTTAAGTACACTTTTATCTGCTCTTTTGCATATAGTACTGTATTTAATTTATTTATTTGTGTTTTTCACTGAATATTAACTCAACTGAAGTTGTGGCTGTCTCAATACAGAGTACTTTTTAGAATTTCTGTGTAGCCATTGATAGCAGTGGGGGTAGTTTCATCTCATCACTGACATTCTGTCTTGCCATATATAAGTGGTACATTTTGAGTTATCTCTGCCTAATATCAGAGCTTTGGCTGGTTAACATCTACCTGAAATCAGCTGGACGGAGAAGTGAATTTAAGTACACTTTTATCTGCTCTTTTGCATATAGTACTGCATTTAATTTATTTATTTGTGTTTTTCACTGAATATTAACTCAACTGAAGTTGTGGTTGTCTCTCTATAGAGTACTTTTAAGAATTTCTTTGTAGCCATTGATAGCAATGGGGTAGTTTCAGCTCATCACTGCCATTCTGTCTTGACTTATATAAGTGGTACATTTTGAGTTATCTTTGCTTAATATCAGAGATTTGGCTGGCTAACATCTACCTGAAATCAGCTGGATGTATAAGTGAATTTAAGTACACTTTTATCTGCTCTTTTGCATATGGTACTGTATTAAATTTATTTATTTGTATTTTTCACTGAATAATAACTCAACTGAAGTTGTGGCTGTCTCTCTACAGAGTACTTTTTAGAATTTCTGTGTAGCCATTGATAGCAGTGTGGGGTAGTTTCAGCTCATCACTAACATTCTGTTTTGCCTTATATAAGTGGTACATTTTGAGTTATCTCTGCTTAATATCAGAGCTTTGGCTGGCTAACATCTATCTGAAATCAGCTGGATGTATAAGTGAATTTAAGTACACTTTTATCTGCTGTTTTGCATATAGTACTCTATTTAATTTATTTATGTTTTTTTTACTGAATATTAACTCAACTGAAGTTGTGGCTGTCTCTCTACAGTTAGTTCCCCACCCAACCTTTCTGTTTTTGTTTTGGTGTTAATGTTGGTGGCTTTGAATTTGCCTGTCCCTCTTGTAGATTTGTATTTGGATACTCCTTTTGGGCCCATCTCATTTGCTCACTCAACTGAGTGCAGTGAGATCATACTCTGATTTCAGGTACTCCTACTGTGTACAAAGAGAGCATTTGGGAAGGTCAACCCCTGTAGCCTCTTAATCCTGCTCTGTTTCCTCCCTGGAAAAAAAAAAAAAATATATATATATATATATATATATATATATATATATATATATATATATATATATATGTATTATTCAGCTGCTCTTACTGTAACTGTCTTAGTAGCTCTTCTGCGTGCTATCTGTTCAGTCGTTCTTACTCTGCACTTATTACTGCTTGTTAGTAGCCTTTTAATTTACTGCCTTCTGCACTTGTTTTTTAGTCATTTGTTAATTTATTTGCATTTATTTGAACTGTATTTGCCATAGTGTTGCTACACACTCAGGTCTGCTGGCCTGCACTACAATTTGAATTGTATTTACTGCTGTTTTAGCTGCTTTTGTGTAACAAAAAAAAAATTCTATGCTTGTTTCCTGCCTTTCCTGTAACTAGTCAAGTCCAGATACAGACTTGCTGTATCCAGGGCTGTTGGTAAGCTTCTGAGCCCCCCCAAGGCTTTCTGTGTTGGAGAGAAGCCTTCTAGCTTATCAGTGGGAGTGGTAAGCACTATGTAGCCTATCTACCATGGGAAAAGTGGGTTTTGGCCCTGAAATTGTAGTTCATTTGCAGTTTTTCCATCTCTTTCTACTTTCTGATTAAAAGCCCGTTTTGCATTTGGTCCCTGTCTTTCCTATAACTAGTGTAGTTCAGGTAAAGATTTGCTGTATCCAGGACTGTTGGTAAGCTTCTGAGCCCCCCAAGCCCTTCTGTGTTGGAGAATAGCCTTCTAGCTTATCAGTGGGAGTGGTAAGCACTAGGTAACCTATCTACCACAGGAGGAGTGGTTTCAGGCCCAGAAAGTATAGTTTATTGGCTGTTTGGGAAGCTTTTCCATCTCTTTCAACCTTCTGATTTAAAAGTCTATGTTTGCGCTTGTTTCCAGCCTTTCCTTTTACTAGTCTAGTCCAGGTACAGATTTGCTGTATCCAGGACTCTTTGTAAGCTTCTGAGCCCCCCATGCCTTTCTGTGTTGGAGGGAAGCCTTCTAGCTTATCAGTGGGAGTGGTAAGCATCAGGTAGCCTATCTACCACAAGAGGAGTGGTCCCTGGCCCAGAAATTGTAGCTATTGGCTGTTTGAGCAGTTTTTTTTCATCTCTTTCAACTTTCTGGTTTGAAAGCTGCACTTGTACCTGTTTCCTGCCTTTCTTATAACTAGCCTAGTCGGGTTACAGAGTTGCTGTATCCAGGATTGTTAGTAAGCTTCTGAGCCCCCCAAGCCTTTCTGTGTTGGAGGGAAGCCTTCTAGCTTATCAGTGGGAGTGGTAAGCACTAGGTAGCCTATCCTCCACGGGAAGAGTGAGTTTTGGCCCAGAAATTGTAGTTTATTTGGCCATTTGGGCAGTTTTCTATCTCTTTCAACTTGCTGGCCTAAAAGCCTATGTTTGTACTTGTTCCCCACCTTTCCTGTAACTAGTCTAGTCCAGTTACAGATTTGCTGTATCCAGGAATCTTTGTAAGCTTCTGAGCCCCCCAAGCCTTTCCGTGTTGGAGGGAAGCCTTCTAGCTTATCAGTGGGAGTGGTAAGCATTAGGTAGCCTATCTACCACAAGAGGAGTGGTTCCTGGCCCAGAAATTGTAGCTGTTGGCCGTTTGGGCTGTTTTTTTCCATCTCTTTCAACGTTCTGGTTTGAAAGCTACACTTGCGCTTGTTTCCCACCTTTCCTGTAACTAGCCTAGTCCAGATACAGAGTTGCTGTATCCAGGACTGTTGGTAAGCTTCTGAGCCCAGCAAGCCCTTCTGTGTTGGAAGAAAGCCTTCTAGCTTATCAGTGGGAGTGGTAAGCACTAGGTATCCTGTCTACCTCAAGAGGAGAGGTTCTTGGTCCAGAAATTGTAGTTTATTGATCATTTGGACAGTTTGTCCATCTCTTTCAACTTTCTGGTTTAAAAGACCACATCTGCGCTTGTTTCCCATCTTTCCTGTAACTAACCTACTGTGTAGCACTAGAAAGCCTTAAACTGTTACAAGCCTTCTAGCTTAGAAGAGAGACTTTGGAGTGATTAAGTATCAATTTCTGCACTTTATTGCTGTACTTAACTGTTTTCCCCCTAAACGCAGATTTTCCAGTGTTTATTGATTTAAAAGCTTGTTTTTTTTCACATATTGTACTTATTTGACTGCCTGCACTTTTAAAAAGTTGTTTTTTGTTTAAATAATTTGTTTAACTGTTGTAGGCTACACACTAAAGTGTGATAGCCTTTTCTGATCGTTTGTAGTCATTTAAGGCTGTTTTAAGTGTATTTTTACTGTTTTTGCCTTATCTTTTCAAAAAAACAAACAAAAAAAAATTCCTTGTTTCCGCCTTTCTAAGCTAGTATAGTCCACTTTTTAGGCTAGTGGTGAATTCAGGGCTGTGATACTAGTTTCTGAGTTGCCCATACCTTACATGGATAGAAGGAAGTTTCTCTGTTCACCTGTGAGAGAGGGGAGCTTTTAGCAACCTATCTATCCCTGGAGGAGTGATTCCAGCCCAGAAGTTAGTAGTTTATTGGCCATTTTGGGCTAATTTCTATCTCTTTTATTTCCCTACTATAAAAACCGCGTTTGCATGGTTTTGCGCACCAGGCAGTGCTGGTTAGCTACGGTTAAATTATTCCCGGCTCAACTAAGTCTCCTCTTCAGTTTTTCCCTTGAAACCAGTCTAACTCTCAACCTAAGCACTCAAAAAGCAGTTTATAGCCCAGCACTTACTCAGACCTAATAGCAAGCACTAATATACTCTGACACTGATTGCCCAGCAGGGCAAGGCTCTTTATTCACTCCTCACCAACCAAGTGACTAAGCAGCTCACCCTACTATTCAGGCATGACCAAAGGGCAACTTCAGGTGCACTCTCCAGTCCAGCTGGTGAATCTGAGTATTCTGAGGCAATGTTACAACTGCCTCATGTACACAGACAACCATCTCCTCCTACCACAAAACACTAACATATGCGAGAGATGCAATTATACAGCCAAACTGGAAGGTAAGCTGTCTCCACCCAAGACTGGAACAGACAGCCAAGAGGAGAAGGTTAACACTTGCACCACACCTCCAACCGTGCACAGACCTACTAAAACAGCACTGGCAAAAAATACACATAAATACACAAAATCATACTCGGAGGCTCTAAATAAAAACCTGCAAAAGCATCAGAGATCTCCAAAGCAGACACCAAAACAACCTGCACTTCCCGTCACAAACCAGACAATGCATAAAAACCAAATCGGTGTGCCACACAATCACAGCCCTTAAGGCAAAATAACATACCTAACACACTAGTAATAGGTAACTATAGTCAGGCACACTGACGTCCCACACACTAGGCTGGACAAGCAGAAGATTACTGTTAGCTGCCTGTCGGGAGCCAGACTCTGCCAGATAACACAAGCACTCAGGTCACTCCAGAACAAGTACAAATATGACTCTGTCATTGTTCATGTTGGTTTGAATGACCTGAGATGTACCTCCCTGGACTACATGAAAAGAGACATGGAAGAGCTCTCTGATCATGCAGCCCAGGCTGGTATGACCCTGACCCTGAGTAGCATCCTGCCCTCACCAAGAATGATACCTCAATATAAAGAAAAAATTATCAATTTCAACAATTGGCTAAGCTTCTGGTGTCATTCAAAGGGGATCCAGTGTCTGTCAGCCTGGGACGACATGCTTGACAAACCATGTTGCTTTACAAGAGACAGCTTGCACCTGTCACCCCTAGACTTTCGAATACTGGCCAAGGCTCTTGCTGCCCCCATAGTGCCTTTTTTAGGCAAGGCTCAAAAGTCAAACCCACCTCCGTAAACAGCACAATTAACAAAAAACTGAGGGTTATGCTACTCAATGCCAGGAGTTTAAATCTCAAAATGCACATGCTCAAAGCACTCCTCAGTATGGAGAATGTCGACATCTGTGCAGTAACTGAAACCTGGTTCAAGGCTCCAGAGAGCACCCCAGCACTACAGGGCTACAACTCATACCACACGTTTTGGCCACAGAACACGGACCGAAACACAAAAGGAGGGGGTGTATCCATATTCATCAAGGATACCTACACCTCCAGGTTAGTGGCGCAGCATGATACCACTGAGATCATCCATGTGCAACTACATTGCGCAAATCTGCAATACAAATTGTGGCCTGCTACAGATCACCTTCCATGACCCAGGCCCACCACTCCACCTTTCTGGAGACAGTGGAAAACATGAAGGTCCTACTGAACACCCTGATATTGGGTGATTTCAATTACCTTACCATTCACTGGGAAGACTACTCGAGTACAAATGCGCAGGCCCAGCGCTTCCTGGAATTCATCAACACAAATGCCCTGGATCAGCTGGTAAACTCCCCTACCAGAGGTGAAAACATATTGGACCTGGTCATCACCAACATGGGCGACAGGTGTTCCTCACCAGAGGTCAACCTGTCACTGGTTAGATCAGACCATAAACTAATCACTCTGGATGTCCACACCCCACCACCACCCCCAATTAAGGAAACCACAGTAAAAAACATTTCTAAAGCAAACATCACCTTACTTAAAACAGGTGGTAAGTTTCACAGCCCACACGCTAAAGGATAATGTTGCCCAAGATGCAGAAACCTTTACAAATGCACTCTATGAGCACCTACAAGGATGCTTGGATCATGCCATCCCTAGCAAAACCAAGACTCACTACTCTAAGAGAAGGAAACCAGTTTGGTGGACCCCTGCAATAAACAGGCTATACAATAGAAGGAGGAAACTAGTTAAAAAAAAAGCAAATCCCAAGAAGGAAAGACATCCCTGATCAGTATCAGTAAGAAATTAAGGTCCCTCATGAAATCATCCAAGGCTAACTTTGAAAGAAAAATAGCCAAGGATTCAAAAGGTAACCACAAAGCCTTCTTTAGCTATGTTAAGAATCTAAGTGGCAACTCGCAGATATGAAGTGAACTAGTGCAAAATAGCACAAAATATGCTGAACCTACTGATATTGCCAACATACTGGCAGATAGATTCAGTGCAAACTTCACCCCCCTCTCACCTCCAAAAGGGCCCACAACAATACTGGAAAAGTGTAGTGTCCCAAAAATCACAGACGCACAGGTGAAAACAGCCCTTTCAAAAGTCAAAAACACAGCGTCAATGAGACCAGATGGTGTCCCAGGCTGTGTCTTGCATGAACTACAGAACGAATTAACCCCCCACCTAAACATGCTGTTCAACCTCAGCCTCTCCACAGGTACATGCCCATAGAATGGCGCACAGCAATGGTTATTCCTTCCACAAAGGAGGGGCCACAACTGACCCTGGTAACTGTCGTCACATAAGCCTGACTAGCCTGGTCTGCAAGGCTATGGAGCACATCATCATGGAACTCATTAACAGACATTGGGAACCTCCAAACACTTGACCCAATCCAGTTTGGCTTTGTTAAGGGCAGATCATGCCTACTAAACCTGGTTGACTTCTTCGAGACAGTCACCAAGGCCATAGATGAGGGAAAGGTGGTTCACACAGCCTACCTTGACCTCGCCAAGGCTTTTGACACCATTCCCCACTCGGGTATTACAGAAAAACTCACCAGCCTGAACATAAACCCCTACATCACGTGATGGCTTGCCAACTGGCTTACAGACAGAACTCACACAGTAAGAATAGCGGGCTCCAGGCCCGACTGTAAACCAGTCATAAGTGGTGTCTCGCAAGGCTCGGTCCTGGGACCACTGCTGTTCGGCATATACTTCTCAGAAGTACAGGCAAACACAGGAGGACTATGGCTAACCAAGTTGGCCAATGACTGCAAACTGGGAGCCATAATTGACTCTCCGGCTTACACGGACATCCTCCAAAAGGGCCTTACTGAGATGGATACCCGGTGTCAAAGTCATGGCCTCAAGCTAATTGCCAAAAATGCATAGTCATCCCATTTGGGAAAAACAAAACACCAACGAATTACCACATAGGTGGCAGCCCCCTTAATACAGAAGAGGTAATAAGAGATCTGGGGACCCAGGTAGATAGTAATCTCTCCTTTGACAATCATATTGCCAAAGTAGTTAGGAAATCCTTTTATGTGGCCCATCTAATTACTAAAGGGTTTGCATCTAGAAATAAAGAGGTTATAGTGCCCCTCTACTTGTCACTCATTAGACCCATCATAGAGTACAATGTCCCATTTGGGATGTAACTCACAAGGCACTTCCAACAGCTGGAAATACCACAAAAGTACCTCACCAAGAGGATTACTGGCCTCAAGCATATGTCCTATGCAGCCCGACTGAAAAAACTCTGGCTGTACTCAGTGGCATATCGCTTACTCAGAGGTGATCTCTGCCTGACTTACAAAGCCATGTCCAATTCAGAATTGATGGACATTCTCCACCTAAAGAAATACAAGTCACTGTGAGCCATGCACTCTAGTGAGCTACACCTCACCACAATGATAAATAGAACATGCTGGAGGGATAGATTCCTATCACAGAGACTCCCCATGTTTTGGAACAAAATTACAAATTACATCAGGCAGAGCCCCTCACTAACACTCTTCAAGACAAAACCTCGACGAGTGGATGGGTAACAGAAAATACACCCCTGGGATCACTTCATTGGATCTGCTTGACAGAGGATCAGTTACTTAATCAATGGGGCAGTGAAAGCCGACACACTCTGGCTAGGCTTATAAATGCCCTCGAGCAGATAGCCTAGTACCTACCTTTGAACCTATGTAAGACACATTCTTAGAGAGCTATTAGCTCTTGTATTGCTATTGTTATTATCATTAGTACTATCCACAGGGGGTGTATGAAAATATGGCCTAGTTCTAGTATTCCTCAATAATATAGCATAATTTTATCCTGTGCTTATATCAATTTCATCATAACCCCTATTAATAAATCTGTCAGTTAGGCCATCAAAAGACTTGTACATTTCACTATCCTTAGTGTGTAAACGTGTCGATCTTAAAAACTGACCTCTCAATAAATTCTGTTTCACTCATTTAGAATGCATAATATGAACATGTAAAATATTATTATTTTTACATGGTTTCTTATATAATGATATATTAATACCATCAGGAGATATAAAAACACATACATCTAAGAAATCAATTCTACAATCTGAGTATTCATAAATAAATTGAGAAACATGGTTGTACTCTGTAAATATTTAACAAATTCTTGTAGGGCTTCTAAGGATCCTGACTACTGATCCAGCAATGCGACCAATTGTTTCTGGCAGGGGCTGGGTCACTGAGCCCCTGTTTGTCTAGATAACGATGATGGGATTTTAAGGGATACTAAACAGTTTTTTAGTAGATGATCTGAATGGTCAAAATACTGCTCTATCAATGATTTTCTCTTTGTTACTATGGATGTATCTTTATTTATGAGTATTTCTAATGAAACTGGTGTTGAAAATGTTAGATCTTTTCTTAATGAAAAATTGGACTATAGTACTGAACGTGTTTATTTAATAACTGCCTTGCTAGAAATTATTCTTGAGCATAATGCATCTTTATTTGCGGAAAAGTTTTTTATTCAATGTACTGGGGTTAAAATGGGCACCATGTGTGCAAATAGTAATGCAAACATGGTGATGGCTCATTGGAAACTTAGGTATATATTTAATAGTGACAACAGGTTTTCTGGAATGATTCTACACTATGGTCAATTTGTGGATGACATATTTTTTGCTTGGTTAGGATCCTTAGAAGCCTTAGAAGATTTTGATACATATTTACAGAGTACAACCACGTTTCTCAGACGTACTTATAAATACACAGACTATAGAATTAATTTCTTGGATGGATGTATTTTGAAATCTACTCATGGTATTAACACATCATTATATAAGAAACCATGTAAAAATAATATTTTACATGCTCGTACTATGCATTCTAAATGAGTGAAGCAGAATGTATTGAGAGGTCAGTTTTTTAGATTGGCATGTTTACACACTATGGATAGTGAAATGTACGAGTCTTTTGATCATCTAACGGACAGTTTTATTAATAGGGGTTATGATAAAATTGATATACGGACAGCACAAAATGATGCTATATTAACGAGGAATACTAGAACTAGGCCATATTTTCATACAACCACTTTGGATAGTAATAATGATAATAACAATAGCAATACAAGAACTAATAGATGTCTAAGAATGTGTCTTACATACTCAAAAAATGTTCAGTTTATATGTAATATTGTAAGGAAACACTGAAAGGTTTTGATGTCTGGTGGTAAATGTAAAACAGTTCTAAATGAGCAACCCACTTTGTCTTTTAAGAACAAAACATCTATAAAAAGGATGCTTTGTTATAAATCTAAGTTCCCTGAGTTGCATTCTTATAAAATAATGGAGACAAGCAAAGTATGTTGCTGTCCCTCTTCAAATGCAACCTTGATGAGTGGATGGGAAACCACAAATTTGTCCCAGGGCTTCCACCTGTGTCCCTCATTGATAGGGGTGACAGGTGCTGATAGTGGTTTCTTTTTAGGGGATGAACTCTTGGCTAGGCTTGTAAGGGCCCCAGAGCCATTAGCCTAGTAATCTCCAATGATCCTATGAGAATAGGAACATTTCCATGTAGAGGCTGCAATGTAGGTAGATACATTACAACTGACAACCAGTTTATGCATCCAGATACAGGACGTATATTTTACTGCAATAGCTATGCTGATTGTGGTACAGACAATGTGACATCTGCCAATGTTTTTATTTTGGCAAATCTAATCGTTGCTTAAGAGATCATATCAGAGAACATCTATACAGTATTAATAAGCATAATGGAAATGCACTTGTTAAACATGTCATTCAAGCAGGTCATAATCACTACTTTAAGTTCATGGTTTTAGAATTATATGTTTTGGATTTAAGAGGTGGTGATATTAAAAAAACATACAGAATGTGTGGAGTTTAAATGGATTACAATTCTACAGGTGACCAAGAGAAAAGGGTTACATTAGGTTATACAAGTTAGACCTGTTTTAAAGTCACATGGACTGAGATTTTAGTATTTAAGTGTTTTAATTATTTGTGTATAGATCTGATGAAGCACCACTTGGAGGTGCAAAAGTGCTCATCCTTATTTTATTTCATTTTATTAAAGTATTTTGCTACACTGACTGCCTGGCTAGTTATATGTTGTTCTTCATATATTCTTTGTTTCATTTACCAGCTCTGCTTGTATATTGTTTTACTAAAGTTATGAAATATGTAAGTTTGTGACTGTGTTTTGTATATATTTTTTGATGTGCACATTTGTATATGTATTAACATATTTACTTTTATATTAATATCATTCAAGTTTTTTAGGTTCATGGAATATTTAGATTTGGAATTTTAATTAAGTCTCTGATTGAGGTCTTGATTATAATTATTTGGGATTGGTTGATTTGCAACATGTGGATGGCAGGATGTTTTTAAATGTTGTATAATACCATAGTTGTCAGTTTTGATGAAGTCCAATGGTTGCTGATCCCTGGACAAAAGTGCTAAACTGATAGTCATTAAAGTACATTATTTTTATTAATTTTTGGTGTTTTTCACTCTCTTGACATGGTTCTCGACCAAACTTTTTTTTTTTTTTTTTTTTTTTTTGTGTATTGTTTTGTTTTCTTTTTAATTTTAATTTTATTATCTTTATTTGTTTTACACACAAAATTACTGCTGGTTTTGTTTTTGTTTAGTTGTGATAGTCAGCATTTCCCACATGCAAGCACAGGATCTTCAGACCTCCATGGAATTATTCAAAGGAGCTGAGGAATCCAGTGCAATGGGACAGAACAACTCCAATGTCATGAGGTTAACATGTGAACTCACAAGACTGATTGGCTTGTTATCACAATGATTGGAGTAACACTGATTCCACCTTCTAAGATGTCGCCTGGAGCATTTATTGATATTAACACAGATAATATCCATTTTGTATCCTAGCTACAGAATCAAAGTTTTGATTGGGAAGTGAGTAACAACAGGAATAACAATAAGGATGGCTCATCCCTTTGATTGTGATGAAAATAATTTGAAACTGATAAGAACAAGGACATTGGTAAGAACAGTTCTGAGTTTTAACTTTCCAAATGGATAGTATAATTTTTGTACAATCTCATTATAATGATAGATGTGAGCAGGTTGGTCTGTATTTCTTATTACTTTTTGCATCTGAACCAATGGTTTACCAAGACCTTTTCTTTTACAAACAATACAGCTGGTGGCAATCCTCTTGGTACTCTCTCTAAACAAATGTCCTTGTTTGAGAGTAAGATATCCAAATTCAGGGTGTTACAATTGGATAATGCCTATTTATTATTGTCCATGAGAGAAACAATGGGCTACATGGTTTAAGGATAGTCAAATTTCCCAACAGCATATCTATAGATTCTAAGCTTTGTATGGAATTAACTGTGTTCAACAGGCATGACAGTGAGTTAATGAAAATATTAGAGAGAATGAACATTTAATCGACATTAAAAACAGAGATCCACAATTTAAACAGTAGTATCACTAATGACTTCATATTCTCAGTTCAAAAAAACTCTTTTTTTGATATTTTTGTAAAGGATGACAAGTATTACAATACAATTAGGAATGTAAAAATAAGAAGTTGCTTAGGGATGACTGTGAATATGCTTTCAAGTCTGCTTCCCCAACACCTACAGATTGGAAAAATAAACTTCCATCTAAGAGTAAGGATGTGAATACTGCTGTGAATGTTATGAACATTGAGGGTGAAGAGAATTATGAGACTAATGATTCAAACCAGAATGTTCAGTTTCAGGTTTCTATTATTTCAGACCCTTTAAACTTCCCCCTTACATTGATTGGAGAGGTTAGTGAACAGACAGAACGAGAGGGGGTTATGTGATGGACGGAGCCAAGTGGGGAAAGGATACAACAGGAAGAAAAGAAATTACAGAAGAAGAGGAAAGGGAAGAGGAGGGAGAGGTTGGAACTCTTAATACAGGCACCCGTTATAACAAGTCATGAAGGGATAGTATGATCTAGAAGGGGCTTTAACATTTTTAATTATTATGAGATCAATATTAATGAACAATTCTTGAATTTGTTTGAGGAAAGGTTTCAACTTTGTTCCCATAATGTTTTCTAAAGTCCCAGCCAAGTTATTGACAGAATTTAAAGTTTTTATTAGGAAATTAAACTTAGTATGTATTTTTTTAAGACAAAACTCCCAATTCATTTTACAATTCTGGATTGAAAAATCTTAGGAAAAAGCATACATGTATGCCTTCTATGTTTAGTTTGATTAATATTTTTGAAAAAGCACATGCCAACAATTTTACAGACTTTTTAAACAGAGAGGAAGCTACAGTGATCTGGTCAATTTACCTGAAGAAGAAGAGAAGGTGTTGTTGAATTCTTTTATTCATGACCCCTCTATAATAGTTGTGAAACCCAATAAGGGTGGGGGATATTGTGTTAATGAAAATTATGGATTATATTAATAAAATGTACATAATTTTGTTTATATTGACTGATACTTAATCTATATTTGGCAATGAAATTTATATAGGCTATCGCAAAACTGATCTTATTTTATATGACAATTTGATGCAGCAGAGTACTATTACCCCATCAGTATACGTTTTTTGACAAATTCTAATTTTCTGATTTCTACACTATTTGAAATTCCTAAAATCTACAAAAATGTTCAGAATCCACCATTTAGGTCTATAGTGGTCACATGGGCCTCTAAAACATACCCTGGCTACCTTTTTTGATAGAGCTTTAAAGTGTTTTTACACTAATAACAACTATTTATTTAAGGATTCATGGGATTTTCTTGGAAAAATTACTCCTGAATTGTTAGATGAGAAGATCATATTTGTTACAATATATCTTGATTTATTGTATTGTATCTCTAAGGAAAATGGTTTGGAATTTTTTGACGATGCACTTAACAGTGTTCACAGGCTTACTTCCAAGGACATCTCCCTTCTCTTAGTACTCATGGAGATTGTATTCAACAAAATTTTATTTTTTTAAAGAGTTTTTTTTTTAAACAAGTAAAGGGCATGGTCATGAGGGTGGCCTCTGCACCTGTGTTTGCAAATATGGGATTGTGGACATGGCAAATAAATTCATTTGGCAGTTGAAGTAAGTTGACTACTGAAAGCTGTATGTCCTATTTTTGGATGGCATATTCATTTTGTGGGCCAACACAGAAAGTAAAATAGTTAAGATCATTAATTATATAGGTGGTACTACTGATTTCTGTTTTTAAATTTACACATCATTTTATTACAATATGGTTAGTTATTTGGATGTTTTAATTACTAGTACACCAAATGGTTCGCATCCAATTTTTTTTAGAAAGGCCACCTTTTAGAATTATCAACATTATGATAGTTGCCATCACATTCAATATAAAGAAAGTCTTATAAAAGGGTTACAGTGGCATGTATAGTTTCTGACTATGAAACATTCAAGTCAGAAAGAGACTAACTTTTGGGTATGTTTATGGCACTTGGATACCCAAAACCATTTTAATTCAATAGAGTGGCAGAAAAGATATAAGCCCCTCCTTGGAAATGGTATTAATGGAAATAAAGAAAGCATGGAGTAACAAAGGGAGAATAGTTCAGAGTTTCTTAGTAACAACTCCATTGTGGTAAGTAAATTCACCAGAGCATTCATCATTAACTACAACTCTATTTCAATGGAAGTAAAAATATTGTGATCAAGAAAAAGAGTATATTTAAAAGTAATCCTGAATTATATAATATTATAGGGAAAAAAACTTTGTTTATTAAAAAGGCAGGAATAAGAAATAATTATTTTGGTTAACAGGAAGGGAACTAAAAGATTTGGCAATTGTAGGCAGTGTTCCAGTATACTGGGGAGGGGGAAAAGATAATATCAAAAGCAAATTCTGGAATACTGCATTTCCAGTAGATGATAATTGTGCATCTAAAGGACTTGTGTATTTAGCTATTTGCAAGCCTTGCAGTACATTCTATGTAGGTAAGACAGAATGTCCTCCCCATGTTCGCATGGTTTCCTCTAGATGCTCTGGTTTCTTCCCACATTCCAAAGACATGTAGTAGGTGGTTTGAACACTCTAAATTGGCCATAGGTGTGAGTGTGCATGCCAGTGTGTGGTGTGGAAGAACTATCATGGCAAGGCTAGCCACTCAGCAGTGTAAACCTTGCCTGAAGATGATTGTCACTGTTGCAGTGACACCCCAATCCATGTTCAAAAATGGGAAAGGGGTTGTGGATGGATGGATTGATGGTTGGGTAGATGGAAGACAGAACATTCATTATGCAAGAGAATTTATGAACATCTTAATGGCATTAAAAACAGTAACCTTAATAATGCATTATACAGACATATTTCGAGATGTAGTAATTTCCAGGTGTTTCAATTTATTATTTTGGAAATTGTTCCAGTGAATCTAGGAGGGGGCCTGGGAGACCAGAAAGGATTACAAAGAGATGATTTAGCCATGTGTGTTGAAAATGCGATCAGCAAAGTTTTGACATATGCAAGTTTGTGACTGTTTTTTAATACACGTTTTCTTGTACATGTTTGTATACATATTAACATATTTATTTTTATATTTATATCATTCAAGTTTAAGGTTCTTGGAAGATTTGAATTTGTAATTTTAAGTGTTTGATTGAAATCTTGATTGTAAATATTTGGGATTGGTTGATTTGGGACACGTGATGGATGGTAGGATTTACTTAAATGTATAATAGTAAGACTGTCAGTTCTGATGAAGTCCAATGGTCGTTGACCCCCAAAGAAATGTGATAAAGTGATACTTATTAAAGTACATTATTTTTATTAATTTTTGGTGGGTTTTTTTTGCTCTATGCACTTGGTTTAGAACCAACGTTGTGTGCTTTTGTATTATTTTTTTTCATCTTTACCTTAAAACAATGTACAGGTTGCTTAGTTATTTCTTCTTCCAGCTACAAAAAAGAAAAAAATATCAAGCAGCCTTTGTCACTTCAGCAAGCTACTAAAGTGCCTCAGCTGCAGATGGGGGATTCTGCTCTGGCTAGTTCTGTTTTTTTAGACCATTTATCTTTTTACATGACTTCCCCTGGTGTAGTCACTACAACCATAATGGACTAGGGATTAGACATGCCCTCTGTGGCTGTTGGAGTGCCCTTGGCAGCCAAGGGAGAAATACACTTGTTTGTCTTGTAAGAAGGAACAGGGAATATTGCTCTTCCTAGCCAGACTGGAGTGCCTGTTCCCAGGAAGTTTTTGCCTGTCAAAAGTAGATCTACTTCTATAAAAATTCATGTCAAAAAGAAGCAAAATCTCAGGCATATGTCTTTTCCTGTCTCAGTTACTTTGGACAGGAATTATTTATTGTGCTTAGTTCAAGGTTTATTTTAGGCTAAAGTTTATATGTTTCTGATAAAATAAAAGGGGATTCTTCATTTTCTGAGGGAGTTCATTATTTTGAACCATAAAGTGATTGTGGAGGGATAAATGTGTTTCTCTTTAACTGTCTAATTCTTATTCTGAGGATAGTGTGGCTTCTGATAGTCCATAAGAAGGATCTTATTTTTCTGAAACAAATTCCACAATGAATCAGTTGTTTGAGTGGGAACATAATGATCTTCTACTATCAATTAAGAAATATTATAATTTAATGCAAGTGGAATTTCCTCAGCTTATGCCAATCCTTCCTGTTTGTTGAATGGTTTGGGAATATGTAGAAGATGCCTTTAAGCTTTGGAAGTTGGTCAGTGGTTGTATCCTTAGTAAAATGTAACTGATAGAGATAAGGCTACTGCAGCAGTGATTATTTGAGCATCTGCTGTTATGTTACTTTCACTCACATAACTACTTTCTTTTTCCCCTACAGGTTCTTAACATAGTCATGCAGTAACATTTTAATTGTAGTCTTATTTTAGCAAAATGAATTCCATTTGTTGCTATATATGTTGGATGAGTTGTACATAGCAACCTGACAGTTTAATTATTTCGGTAATACTTCTGGCATGAGTGCAAATCCAGGATTCTACACATGTTGCATTTTAAAAGAGAACATAATTTTACTGGCATTTAATGTTTATTTGCTTTAAAATAACAGGTTTTGTGTGTTATTTGTCTTTAATGCAAAGGGAAATATAAGGGGGAAATGTTCAGTGCTGGTGTGCAATTCAATATGTTTTGTTGTTGTTTTAATGGTAAACATTTTCTACATGATTTTCCTAACAAGGCTTTTTGCAAGTTATTTTCTGTATGATTTTCTGTAACATGCATTTGAGTACTTGTGCATGTGTAATTAGATACGCACACACATACATGCACTGACTGTTCGGATGTTTACAAATTTTTTTTTATATATTTGCAACCATAGAGAGATATGCTAAAGTTTATGTCCTTTTCTGGGATTTGAGCATATAATTTAATTGTAGGGTTGTATGTACACTAGATTGTTGGAGTTATTTTCAAAATCTAAAAAGAATTCATGTATATTCATGGTATGCTTTTTGGAAACATTATTTCATCTGCAGTATACAAAAATATAGTAACAGTGAGCAAAATGTTTGTCTGTCTTGGGAAATTGATGAAAATAAGAAAAGTGTTTTTTCTGTGTTATCCAAAGGGCCCCGGATATTACAAAATACACTTTATTTTGGAAATTGATTTATAGCATATCCAATGAAGACAAAACTGGGGGTATATTAAATTGTTTATGATATCTCATTTTTACAAATATTTGAAGATGTACATAGTTTTGTGTGTTAGTATTACATTAATAAGTTTTAGGTGGTATGGGGGGGCCGTTTTTTTTTTTTTTTTTTTTGATGGCTTTGCATAAAACAAAATTTGTTTTTAAGATGTGACATAGGCTCAAATGGATATGACAAGAAACAACTATATAAAAGTTCAACCTGATAAACAGTGTATGCATGTAACACAAAAGCTGGAACTAGACATTTAACAAAAAAGTGTACATAAAAGGTGGGAATAATAACTTTTTAATACAATGATCCTTTTTGTAATGCATTTGAATGTCAATTGTTACACAGATAAATACAAAAAAGAAAGAATAATGAACTATATTTAAAAATGAAGAGTGCAAATAGCTATGTTACAGGAGACACACTTGGAAAGAACTGACCATGTGAATCTGCTAAAGAAAGATTTTCAGGATGGTTATTCAGCAGAATATCTGAATATCTGAGACAAAGAAAAAGAGGAGTACTTATATTAATTACAAGAGGAACTCTAGTAGTGATAGAAGAGGATAAAAAAGATAATAATGGCAGATTTGTAGTGCTAAGGTGCTACTGGCAAGGGAGGAGGATTACACTGGCATGTATTTATATTCCACCTAAAACTGCTATAATGGAGCTTAAGAAAATTCTGGGAGAAATAGTTGGTTTTCAACAAAGAATATTACTTATAGGTAGGAACTGGAATTTGATTTGCAGCAGTGAAGATGTGTCTGGGGGGGGGGGTAGAAGGGAAAGTATAACAAAGGAGGGTAGACTTTTGAAGAAATTTATGAAGATATTTGGCATGGAGAATGTAAATCCAGTAATAGGAGTTCAGAGTGGATTTACATATTATTTCCTGAGATATAAAAACTGGGTTACACTAGACAGAATTTAAATTTCACAGGAGCATGTGCATTTAATTGAAGGCCTTGATACGCACCTAATAACTATTTCAGATCATGCGCCAGTAATAACTAAAATAAAAGCACGGGGTAATGAAAAAAAATGAGACACTGGGGCTTTCTCACCTATCTGTTGAAAAGAGAGGAATTTAAGGAATGAGTAGTAGAGATTATTCAGGAGTTATTCGAGAGGATAGAAATTACTTCTGAAAATATAGCTAGGGAGTGGGATAAAATTAAGGTGGAGTTTAAAAATAGGGTGGAAATAAAAGAAAGGGAGCTATGGTTAAGAAATAACAAGAATTATTTAGAGGGGCTGACAAATGTTAAAATATTGCAGAATAGGGGAATCTCACAGAACAGGAATAGGATCAACTGCAAAAAGCTAAGCAGAAAATAAGTGATTACCTTGATAATATACACAAGTTTATAAAGTCTGCTGTTAAACAACTGTTTTTTGATAATAACACTAGAGCACAAAAACTTTTATCACAACGATTCAGGCAACAGAAAGTAGAAAGGGCTGTCACCAAGCTTAGGGACCCTATAACAAGGAAAGTAACCAGAGATCCTGTAGAGGTATTAGAAATATTTTAGGAATTCTATGAAGTCTGTATAAAGCAGAGAAATATGGAAATCAAGAAAAGAAACAAATGGAAATGTTTATGGAAGAACTAAATATACCAATACTAGAGGGAGAGGAGGCTCAATTAGTAACATAAGTAAAGTATGAGATGAGATACAAATTGTGATGTATAACCAATCTACAGGAAAGTTCACATGAATATATGGTATTCCTGTGGAAGTCTGGAAGCTAGGAGGGAAAAAGTACAAAGATCTGGAAGGTTTTGTTTAACAGTATTTTAACAGGAGAAGTACCAACATCCTGGAAGAAAGCAGTGGTAGCTGTAATACCTAAAGAGGATAAAGAACCATCAGATCTAGCTTCATACAGGCCCATTTCAATACTGAACCATGATTATAAAGTGTTCATGTCTATAATGGCTAAAAGAATGGCAAACATAAAGCCAAAATTGATAGATATGGATCAATGTGGTTATGTGGAGGGGAGGCAAACACTTAACAACATTAACAGAATATTGATGATCCAGAGAGAAGCAAAATGTAAGAAAATACCATTGTTGTTTGTGGATCTTGATGCAGAGAAAGCATTTGACAGAGTAAGCTGGGACTTTATTGCAGGGCAATGGAAACATTTGCATTTCCTGAAAAAAATATTAGGCTGATTAGGAGCATATATGAGTGATTGGAGGTGAAAATTAAAGTGGGTGGGGTCCTCTCTGATAATTTCTGCTTGAGCAGAAGACCCAGGCAGGGGTGTCTTCTTTCCCCTTTGTTATTTTCATTACATTTAGAACCATTGGCAAAGAAAATAAGGGACTCAGAAATTCAAGGATATAATTGGTACAGTAGTCAAGAAAAGGTAGCATTATTTGCAGATGATATTATTTATACCTGACAAAACCAGAAAAAGATATTACAGTGCTATGGAACATTTTGAGCCAGTTTCAAATATTTTTGGGATACAAAATTAATGAAGCTAAAACAAAAGCAGTAACATTAAATTATGTACCCACATATGAATTGGTTAAACATTATCCATATTTATGGGGATATGACAAAATGAAGTATTTAGGAGTATGGATTAAAAATGATTCTGGTGTGGTAGCTAAGGATATGTGGGAAAAGACTAAACAAAAGATAATACAAAAACTGAGAAAATGGAAGCTTTGTTATATGGATATGGATAGTAAGATACAAGCAGTTAATTTTTTTTAGTCCCATTAGTCTTATATACAGGTCAGGCATATTTTTATCAAAAAGAGTAGAAGTTGTGGATAGCAATTAATAAAGAACAGAAGGACTCTGTCTGAGAGGGGAAGAAGGCAAGAGTCACGTGGGATAAACTGATTCTTTCAGTAGAACAGGGCGGACTGGGATTACCCGACCTGAGGGGATATTTCAGAGCTGCACAGTTAAGACTCCCATAGGTAGCACAAGCAAAAAACTATAATTCAATGTGGAAAGGGATGATGATGATGAAAAGGGGGAACTCATGAAACAAGGAGAGACTTGGATTTTTGGATGGAGTCCTTTAAGGAGAATAACAATAGTCATACAGAATATTAAATCTATAAAGTAGCAGAAAGTATCCTAAGAACTAAGCCAATACTGGAAAAGAGAAAGGAGATTCTTCCGATAGGGATGACTGCTATTAGGAATATAGACAATAGGCAAGAGGGGTCTGGAATTTATTGGAGAAAATTGGAAAAGGAACCAAGGGATTGGGAGCATATAACAAGAGAGGGAAAGATGGCAGAATGGGAAGATGCCATGAATTTATTTGGACTGCAGGTTAGAGATTCCCTTCCCTATCAAGGATTGATATCAGAGTATAGACAAAGAAAAAGAAATAGGGGGGGTCCTAAATGAAAGACCAGCACTGGTAGAGTTTTTAGTAGAATCTAGAACAGAAGCTTCAATTAAAAAAGGAATAATTAGTAGAGTATATAAAATATTGCATGGTAACTATAAGAATAAATCAGAAGAGTTAGAAAGGATTGGGAAGAGAGACTGGATAAGTAATTCACAAAGAAACAATAGGGGGATATGTGTATTACTCCCAAATTTGCAACAAAATCTAGAAGATTTAGGATTTTTGCTTGGAAATGTTTACATAGATATTTTATACCCCAAGTAGATTCCAGATAATTGTTCCCCAGGTAGACAGCAAATATTGGAGGTGGGACAGGGAAGGAAAGGGTAATTGGGAACATATTTTCTGGGAGTGCAGCGAGTTGGTGGACTTTAAGGATTCCCTGCGGGATGCACTGTCGGAGATGCTGGACGGGCAGATTGGTGTGATGAAGTAGATGATTTTTCTGAGATATGATACAGAATTGGAATTGCTTAGGCATAGTAAGGCCTTGCTGTCTCTAATTATGGTGGCTGCCAAAAAAACAATTACTAAAAAACAGAAATCAAAGTCTAAACCAACTATACTAGAAGTAGTGAATATAGTAACAGAGCTGAACTGGAACTGAGATATTTAGAAAAGGGTAGGAACAAACTACATAGGGAAAAAATGGGAATTGTGGGAACAATACATACAGGGGAGGAATTAGGTTTAAAAGAAGGCAGGATTTAAATGAGCTACGTAATGTTTGGCTGAAAAGATTGGGTAGATTATAAGTGATGTATAATGTTTACAACTGGAGTTGCCAGTATGGTTTGTGATGTAAAATGCAACTAGGATTGTATCGATGTGGTTTGTTTTTATTTATATAAATGTATGATTGCTTATGTCGTAACTGATGGTTTAATAAAGATTTTCTTGTTTAAAAATGGCAGAAATGTAATAATTTATGCAATGTTGCTTAAGTTATATGATATATAGCAATATATGTGAAGTATAATGTTTCTAAACATGAACTTATTAATACAGTTTGATTACTTTTATATATATGTAAATTTGCCTGTGTTGTAACTGATAATTCAGTAAAGGTGTTAAAAAAACATTTATTTGCTAAAGGAGATATAATTTTCACAGATCATATTTGCTTACTCAAAAAAATAATTAGCATGTGGGTTACATGTTATACACTAAAGGTTTTGCAGAACTTTTTAAATGGAACATATATAGCTGCAGAGATATTTATTTACAACTTTGGGTACACCAGAACATTAGACTATGCTGTATGGTATAGTGATGGACTACATTTTTAAACAGTACTTTTGCCAAGAGGTTAGGAAATATGAAAGTATAAGTTCCAAGGTTCAAAAGATTTTCTGTTGCAGAAGCTGATCTGATTGAATTCACATTTTTTTCATATTGTCATAAAATGGATATCCCGGGTAAATTGGGCACAACTACAGGTTTAATTAAGCAGTATTACAAAAAGGACAAGTTTTCTCATGTATGTATATATACCAGTAACAAACAGAATTATGTTTTCATAATGTGGAGAGGTTAAGATAAGACAGGTGTGTCTCCAAAACCATGTGAAAGGTACTACATGCAAAATATAGGAAATGCTTAGCTGACCTGTGAGTGGAGTGAAAAATAGTCAAAATCTGGCACATGACACATGTAAAGGGCGAGGAAAGTTGCTATTGTTTCAGATTATAGCCAAAGATGAATCAGTAATAACCAAGGAAAACAGGGGGTTATAATAGGAATCAATTTCTGTTGTTTCTGTCATTCATTAGCTAGAGTTAAAAATCTAAGCAGGTAAAACAGAGTGAGCTGTTACACGAATAAAATGTTTAATAATAATACAACTTTTTCTGTGCTTATGGTAAAGACCAAGTAAAATATGTGGGTTATGTTAAACTGCTAATCTGACATATAAGGGATTACTTGTTTTGTAGTGTATAGCAAATTCAGAGATATTTTATTTTAAGACTGATGTCCTAGGAAAATATGGGTAATATATTCAGGATTATTCAACACTTTGTAAAAGGAAATTAGTATTGGTCTTAAAAGACATTTCAGTATTTGTGAATTTATTGGTAGACATGAAAAACCTTCATGCATGTGGATGGTGGTCCCAACAAAAATTGGCAATTGTTTCAGACCAGTAGCAAATAGCATATTATAGGTGTATTCACTTACTTATACTTGTATGCCCATGTGTGGATTTTCACAAAAAAAAATATTTTTCCTGAAATTAGAGGAGCCTGAATAGGACTACATCCTAAAAGGAGATTTTATATTCAGATTTTTTTCCTGCATGAGTTTAGTAATGTATCATCAATAAATCTCAAATCCTTTTGATGGAAAATGAATAAAATAGAGCTAATTAGTTAAAAATAGAATTAACTGGTTAATTGATTAATTAGTTGATTAGTTGATTAATTTATTAATTAAGGACTACTTAAGGACAAAATGTTAACTTAGTTACAGGAAGTTAAAGAAAATAAAGTGCAATAAAAATCATGAGACAAAAAGTAGCAAGACTACTTGCAAAATTAAATATGATGCATCAAAGTAGGTGACATGAATGATATGTTTATGTGTGTTCATCAGAAGGGAATGGGATAGTTTCTTAGGAAGTGTGAGGCACTGTTAATGGTTGTAATGATACTGATCTAGGGATCATTTCATTAATTTAAACAGATTTAATGACTTTCTTCTCTTGAAGATGAGTGCCAGTAATGAGTTTAGCAGGTGGCACAGCGGCTAAGGTAAAGGGTTTGATTCCTTCAGTCATTATTTGTCTACTGTGTGACTTTGAATAAGTCATTTAACCAGACATTGTTCCTGGGTTGCCCTTGAAAAGAGACTGTGTGTCCAGTGGGTCTACCTGCTTATTAAGACACAACAAGATTTTGTTAGAATTCTATCAATAGGAAATACAGTTATTTTAATGCTCAGTATTAATCTGATACCATTTACCAGACAGCTTTCATGATATGCACAATATTTGTATATGATTTTCATGATATGCACAGCATATGTTTATATGATCAAACAGATTTTTCAGTATAGCATCACAAACAGCACTATTCAGGCATCAGCTTGAAAAATGGAGTGACATGTTTACTGTGACATGTTTGTTACAATGAGTCATATAGCTACCAGAGGAAACATGTAGTAATGGTTGCTTGATGAAATTCACAATGTAATAAATCAGGCCTCAAGTACGTGAGTTAACCCAGTCACTGGGGATGCACAAGCCAGTGGATTTCTTTGTGCTGGTCCCAAGCCTGGATAAATGGGGAGGGTTGCATCAGGAAGGGCATCTGGCGTAAAACCTCTGCCAAATTACTTATGCGGAGAACATTTCGTATTTCCATACTGGATCGGTCGAGGCCTGGGTTAACAACAATCACCACCAGTACTGTTAGCCAACAGGGTGCTGGCGGAAATTGGGCTACTGTTGGCCAAAGGAGAAGAGGAGTGGGAAGGCATGCCTGAAGGCAGGAAGAGAGGAGGAAGGTTAGGAGTGTAGTAGTGAGAGTATGAACTTTGAATGTTGGCAGTATGACTGGTATAGGGAGAGAGCTAGCTGATATGATGGAGAGAAGGAAGGTTGATATATCGTGTGTGCAAGAGACCAGATGGAAGGGAAGTAAGGCCAGGTGTATAGGAGGCGGGTTCAAATTGTTCTATCATGGTGTGGATGTCAGGAGAAATGGGGTAGGGGTTATCCTAAAGGAACAGTATACCAAGAGTGTTTTGGAGGTGAAGAGAGTGTCTGATAGAGCGATGTTTATGAAGCTTAAAATTGATGGTGTAACGTTGAATGTTGTTAGTGCATATGCTCCACAAGTTGGGTGTGCGGTGGATGAGAAAGAAAAGTTTTGGAGTGAGTTGGATGAAGTGGTGGTGAGTGTACCCAAGGGTGAGAGACTAGTGATTGGAGCGGACCTCAATGGGCATGTTGGTGAAGGGAACAGAGGGGATGAGGAAGTGATGGGTAGGTATGGTGTTAAGGAGAGGAATGCAGAAGGTCAGATGATTGTGGATTTTGCGAAAAGGATAGACATGGCTGTGGTGAATAAGTATTTTAAGAAGAGGGAGGAGCATAGGGTGACATACAAGAGTGGAGGAAGATGCACACAGGTGGATTATATCCTATGTAGGAGGGCCAGTCTGAAGGAGATTGGAGACTGTAAAGTGGTGACAGGGGAAAGTGTAGTTAAGCAGCATAGAATGGTGGTCTGTAGGATGACGTTGGTGATCAAGAAGAGGAGGAGGAGTGTGAAAGCAGTGCCAAGGATTAAATGGTGGAAGTTAAAAAAGGGTGATTGTGAGGTGGAGTTCAGTGAAGAGTTAAGACAGGCACTGGGAGGCAGTGAAGAGTTTCCGAATAGCTGGGTAACTACAGCAGAACTAGTAAGGGAGACTGCTAGAAAAGTGCTTGGTGTGACATCTGGACAGAGGAAGGAGGACAAGGAGACCTGTTAATGGAATGAGGAAGTACAGGAGAGTATACTGAGGAAGAGGCTGGCGAAGAAGAAGTGGGATTGTCAAAGAGATGAAGAAAGTAGACATGAGTATAAAGAGATGAGACGCATGGCAAAGACAGAGGTGGCAAAGGATAAGGCATATGGAGAGTTGTATGAGAGATTGGACACTAAGGAGGGAGAAAAGGACCTGTACCGATTGGCTAGACAGAGGGACAGAGCTGGGAAAGATGTGCAGCAGGTAAGGGTAATTAAGGATAATGAGGGAAACATACTCACAAGTGAGGAGAGTGTGTTGAGGAGATGGAAAGAGTACTTTGAAGAGTTGATGAATGAAGAGAATGAGAGAGAGAGAGAAGGTTGGGTGATGTGGGGATAGTGAATCAGGAAGTGAAACAGATTAGCAAGGAAGAAGTAAGGACAGCTATGAAGAGGATGAAGAATGGAAAGGCTGTTGGCCCAGATGACATACCAGTGGAAGCATGGAGGTGCTTAGGTGAAATGGTAGTGGAATTTTTAACCAGACTGTTTAATGAAATTTTGGAAAGTCAGAGGATGCCTGATGAGTGGAGAAAAAGTGTTTTGGTACCTATCTTTAAGAATAAGGGTGATGTGCAGAGCTGCAGTAACTACAGAGGGATAAAATTGATCAGTCACAGCTTGAAGTTATGGGAAAGAGTAGTGGAAGCTAAGTTAAGAAGGGAGGTGATGATTAGTGATCAGCAGTATGGTTTCATGCCAGGAAAGAGCACTACAGATGCAATATTTGCTCTGAGAGTGTTGTTGGAGAAATACAGAGAAGGTCAGAAGGAGTTGCATTGTGTCTTTGTGGACTTAGAGAAATCATATGACAGGGTGCGTAGAGAGGAGTTGTGGTATTGTATGAGGAAGTCGGGAGTGGCAGAGAAGTATGTAAGAGTGGTACAGGATATGTACAAGGATAGTGTGACATTGGTGAGGACTGCGGTGGGAGTGACAGATACGTTTAAGGTGGAGGTGGGATTACATCAAGGATCAGCTCTAAGCCCTTTCTTATTTGCAGTGGTGATGGACAGGTTAACAGATGAGATCAGACAGGAGGCCCTGTGGATTATGATGTTTGCAGATGACATTGTGATATGTAGTGAGAGTAGAGACCAGGTTGAGGAGACCCTGGAGAGGTGGAGATATGCTTTAGAGAGGAGAGGAATGAAGGTCAGCAGGGCTAAAACAGAATATATGTGTGTAAATGTGAGGGAGGGTAGAGGAATGGTGAGGATGCAGGGAGTTGAATTGGTAAAGGTGGATGAGTTTAAGTACTTGGGATCAACAGTTCACAGTAATGGTGAGTGTGGAAGAGAGGTGAAGAAGAGAGTACAGGCAGGGTGGAATGGGTGGAGAAGAGTGTCAGGAGTGATTTGTGACAGACGAGTACCAGTAAGAGTGAAAGGGAAGGTCTACAAGAGGGTAGTGAGACCAGCTATGTTATATGGGTTGGAGACGGTGGCATTGACGAAAAGGCAGGAGTCAGAGCTGGATGTGGCAGAGTTAAATATGTTAAGATTTGCACTGGGTGTGACTAGGATGGACAGGATTAGGAATCAGTATATTAGAGGGTCAGCTCAGGTTGGACAGTTTGGAGACAAAGCAAGAGAGGCAAGATTGCATTGGTTTGGACATGTGCTGAGGAGGGATGCTGGGTATATTGGGAAAAGGATGCTAAGGATGGAGCTGCCAGGTAAGAGGAAAAGAGGAAGGCCTAAGATAAGGTTTATGGATGTGGTGAGAGAGGACTTGCAGGTGGTTGGTGTGAAAGAGCATGATGCAGAGGACAGGAAGAAATGGAAACAGATGATCCGCTGTGGAGACCCCAAACTGGAACAGCCGAAAGATGATGATGAGGCCTCAAGTACGTGAGTTATTTAATGATCAATGATTATTGAATGTAGGAAATAAAAGGATACTTAAAGGTATTTTACTTAGGGAATCAACAGCCACAAAGTATATGAATTGGATACACATCAGGGTGAATCGATGGAATAATATAAGTTGTGGATTGGTTTATATAAGTGCAGTGAGAGCATTAGAAAAGGTAAACATATATAGGATGAATGCAAATGGCTGTTATATGCAGCAGGATTCATAGGGTTAAATCTCGGCCTCTTTAACATAAAGTTAAATAGACAGGTATTTCTGAAGTTAGCACAGGTAAATGAAAGATGAATTTATTCTCAGCAAAAAAATGGAGAATGTGTGAGATACAAATACTGTACAATTATTTCTGGTGGCAAAATTAAATTGAAAACCATTTTCAAAAGGTTGTACATTTTTCACATGCAAAAGGAGCAAGTAGCTCATCAGGAGCATGACTAACTAATCTGTTTAAAGGTTAGGGAAGAATTGTTGAAATGCTATTGGCTATAACATTTATAATTCTGATTTTGCTATGCTTTATGTGTAGGGCCTTAATGATGACAATAGTATAGAACAGATACTAATGAATTAGTGATGATCGTAGAGTTTGTATTCATATAGGTGCATACAATGGCTGCTACAACTAAAGCTGATAGCTGCATTTCTAACTTAGTGTTCATGGTTCCCTGCACCTCATGTGTATTTGTGCTGGCAGTTGGTACAGAAGGTTAAGGTTATGAGCTGTAGTTCCCGAGGTGCAGGGTTTGATTTCCTTAGCCCTCATTTACCTACTGTGTGACCGTGTGCAAGTCACTTAATCAGACATTGCTCCCAGGTTGCCCATGAAAAGGATTGTGTGTCCAGTAGGTCTACCTGGTTTAGAAATTGGTATTACTGTTCTTCTGAGTTATCTGTTAGTGCTGTGCTGAGGATGAAGATAACCAGATGGTTATCTGATACAATTCTAGTTTAGATCTTCTGTATCCAATTTCTTGAGTAAACATAAATGTAATTAATCAGATAAGAATTAATGAATTAAAGATGGAGCTGTTAAGTGGATAACATAGAATTATATTGCTTTTAAACAAGCTAGGCTAGAAAATATATTGCATTATGTGAGAATTATTTTAGATTATACTTCTGAGCAAGCTAAGCAAGAAAATATATATTTGTGTTCTGTGAGAAAAATCTTAGACATCATGTTACAACTGTGCATTGCAGGTTTAGATAAGAAAGCACAGCTTTGTTTTGTAAATTAATAAATGATGGTATTATGGAACATTGCTTCACTAGGAAAAGAATTAGATGTGTGAAGTAGGCTGCCATTTTATTTTGGCCTTGCTTTTATTACAAATTCTGTAATGGAAAATTACTCACTGTAACAGCATGAAATGTTGGAAAACCTGGTCAGAGTTTTGAGAACCTTCTGAAATGTAACAGCCTTAGCTGCTGCTAGATGATTATTGCGTAATGTTGCTGTTAGCTTAAAGGACAACAATGGGATTCTGTTATTAAATGCTCAACTTCTCTATCCTATTTCTCCTTATTTACTGCCCCTGCTATGAATAAACAATAATACAGCATTTAAAATATTTTAAATCAACTGTTTCTTTCTACTAGATCAGTACCTTACTGTACTGTGGTAGTTTCACTTTCAAAAAACTTTTATCCCACCCCGGAAAAGCTTGCTGCAGTCTCAAATTCATTGATATCATCAAGGCCAATGAATACAGGTAGTTTTCTGGCCAATTCTCTTCCCAAGCTGACATCACCACAACCATCCTAAAAAAAACACCCATGCTGTGATGCCACAGCTCCCTGGTCCTTTCCCTATCCATACAAAAAGTAAAGGCTAGAAGAAGTTAACAGTTCATGAGACAAGTCTCCTGCTGTGAGCTGTCATTCACAGTACGTAACAGCTCAAATTACCCTTAGCAATTTGACAGCTAAGGAAGTTAGGTGTGAAGGGGGATGGAAGATGAGTCAAACTAGTACAATTCAGGCTTCACAAAAACTGTAATTTAGCCATTCTAAAAAGAAGCAGCAGTAAAAAGCACTTTAAATGTCTCTTCTGTGGCATTTGCACTGTTTGTGTTTTAAGTAGTCATTGATCAGAATGAAATGTAACTTAAAACTAACTGACTGAAATACAGCAGTGTATGTATGTCAAATCAATGCAGTGACAAAAGCTTTAGGGAGAAAGAGGTCTATATGTTGTATTTGTTACAGACAAGCTCTGCATTGTGGGATACCTAGAGGCAGAGTAAACAATCAGAATTACTTCAAGATGCCAGACCCCATGTGGTCAGACTCAGAAATTATGTATAAAAATATTTAAAACCTGTAAATAGTCCCAGAGTGGTGTTAAAATATAGGAAACACCAAACCATGATGAAATAAACATATTTTTGAGTCTGTGGGTACAGTTCTCCTTTATGAATATGAACTATGATTAGAAGAATATTCTAACATGCACCACCTAAGCTGAGGATCTAATGGCTTTTAAGTTAGAGCTCATAGTCTGCCATTTTAAATTTGCTTCTCGTACAATCGCAATATCTGCTAATCTTTTCTGGACAATACAACCTGTTGCCACAGCATAGTTTTATGTCTCAATTAATATATTTTGTGATGGACAGTGTTTTGTACATTTACAGTAGGAGGTGATAGGATGAATGAATTGTAATACAGGGGAGTAATTTGCATGAGGTGTGAGAGTAGAGGTGAAGAATCTATAAACTATAATTTATGGGGGTTGTAGTATAGAAATAGCAGAAGTTATGCAGAAATAGGCAACAAGTCTGCCACTGTTGACATGTGCATGAAAGAGCAGTATTTTAGGAGAGTAAAAGTGTGTGAGATAGCAAAGCAGTGAGTGATGATAGCCAATGCAGAAAGACATAGTTGTAGAAGCCGTCTCTCACTTTTAATCCATGATAATATGGTGGTGGGAGGTGGCAAACCTCCTACTTTTGAACTGTGAAGAGCAAAGGTATACAGAGGAAGGATGTTCAATAGTGAAGAGGTGGTTAGATCTTTCACCTCAGATGAAGGTGGGTTTAAAGGGCAGTGAGTTAATAGATAATGAAAGTGGTGGTGAAATCTCTTACCTTTGAGCAAAGTTAGGGTTAAAAGGTAGTAGCTGGGAGATAAGGTATATTTTCTCTCTTCTTTATCTTTTTCACTTCTGTTCTGCTAATTCTCTCTTTCCTTCCCTCTTCATCTTGTTTATATTTACTGATCCTTTCTGTCTGTGTCATTGTATCTCCTTGTATTACCTTTCTTAAGCTCATTGCTTTGGTACAATTATGACTTTATTTATTGTTTCTTTGTTGTATTAATGGCTGTTCCATTCTCTTTGCTCAACATTTTTCTTTTTTGGTGGTCCTTCAATTACTGTGTTTGTTTTCTCCTTTTTTACTATACTTTCCCCTCTTCTCTCCTATCCCATTTTTCATCTCACTCTGTGCCTTGTCCTTAGAGCTGTTTCTCGAGGCTTTTATGTTACCTGCAGGCCTTGCTCTTCTCTCATTGCTATAGCTGTGTTTCAGTTTCCTGTTCGGTACATTTGGGTACGTTCTTGGTGCTGGGAGAATGCACAGCATTATGCATATACTTTATTGAGTTCCTCTGTCAGCTTTATTTTTGTTTCCCCCCTCCCCACCTAGTGGAGTCTTTTTGCCTGTGATCTCACCTCATTCTTTCTATCAACAAACAGCCCATGCTCTCTGTCTTGTTCATCCATTCTCACAACTGGTTACTTCTGAGGGTATTTGTCCTTTGCTATGGACTCCTACCACTATCCATTGACTTATTGTCATTTTCCTTTATTTCAGATATTCTGTATGGAATTTTTTCTTACACCCTCTTCTCTTCCTTGCGTCTTTACCACTCCTTTAACCCTACTTTCCATACTTTTGAATTAAAATCATTGATCCCTTTTTTACCTGTCATCATTGAATTTCTCTCCCATTCCCCTCTTTTGGATTTTTCCACTTTTGTGTGAATTGCCCCACTCCATTCCCTGTTTGAATTATCCTGTTCCATACCCTATGATACTGTGCTATTGACCTTTCCATAGGATCATAGGAAATACAAAGCAACCGAGTCTTGCAGTCATTTACACCTTGCCAGCATTCCAGCCTTAGACTGCACCTCCTTTTTCAAAGTTTGTGAACACCCATCCAATTATCCAGTTCCCATTTGAAGAAAGATAATGTGTCACACTGCTTAATTTGCATTGGGAGTCTATTCCTGAGGTAGGGAACATGTTGCACACAAACCTATCTCCCCACTGTATTTTATTTACTGATAAAGATTTAGATCCCTGGTTCTGATATTTGGGAGAAAAATGATTTGGGAAGAAACAGGAGATCCAGGACTATTGGCACTGAAGGCAAGGTATTCATCTCCTCTCAGAAGTCTATAAGAATTGAATAAAGGGAAAGTGCTTCCAGTCTTTTCTGGTATCTCAGAGTTTTAGACTGGTGATCTCCTTAATTAGGAATCTCTGAGGCCTTTCTTGTTGTTTGATATGTCTAGTGAGATATCTCAAAAGGACCACTGTATTCAATAATTGGCCTAATTGCTGCTGAATGTAAGGGGACAATGACCTCTTTAACTCTGGATGATATTTCTTTGGCAATTAGCTGCACTAAGTAGAAGGACTTTCTGACTACTGTTATTACATGATGAGCAAAGGAGAGGGAATTATTAACCAAAGTTCCAAGGTCTTAAATTTTTCATTTTGGAGTTGGTTGTTGTCTGTGTTGTATGCTGGGGGAAGGGCTATTTATTAAATGTGACAGTATTATAGTTTTTAGCATTTGATCTGAGTCCATGTTTAGTACACCAGGTGCTAGTTACGTCGTCTCCCTCCCCTTTTCTCATTATTATTTTATTTTCCAGTATGTTTCCCACTATTAGCATCACTTTCATACTCATCTGCTAATGCTTTACCTATCATTTTTTAAACAACAAGCACAGATGTCAATACTCCTACCTGCAGACTGACACACTTTCTCATTCTTAAAATGTATAATTCAAGAAAGCAAAAATAGAATAAAACATACACCCACTGAGGCTGAAGTCAGTGCAGGGGTTAGGTTTACTTTGACTTGCAGGAGCATTATTTGCTTGTATTTGAGTTGCTTCATTTGTTTTTACTTGTATTTACCTGCATTTGCTTGACTTGTTGTTTGGCTTGGTACTTATTTTAACGATCTTTAAAAGCCCAAAGCCATGAAATTAAGACAGTATGGTGTCTCACAGCTCCAGCGTCTGCAGTTCATTCCTTACATCCAGTCATACCTTTCCATTGTCCCAATATTCACAGAATGTCCAGACTTTTTGCCTTTCTTTTTTTTTTCTTGGCCTGTTCCTCAAAAAACTTGTGGTTTGCTGTGAAAATATTTGAGGGTTGGAATCACTACATAATAACTTACATTTCATTTTCAGACTCCATATCCTTCAGAAAATGCATGATAAGATAAATCCTGTTATTATAGCAACTTGATAATTTTATAATAGCAATATTTCAAATTTTTCCCTAGTTTGGGCCCTTTTTCCGCCCATTAATTTAGGCGTTGTCTTGATTTCTTGAGCTAAGAGGTTGAGAGGTATATATCCAGTTACTGTGTGTGTGCACTTTTGCATGTTGCCCCTGTGTCTGCATGGATTTTCCATTAGCACACAGGTTCATAGTTAAGTACTAGGCAATCTGTCTGCAGACGATTTCAAGCCTAGCCAAAAAGCCCTATTTAAATTTTCCTTCTAGCCTCAAGAAGGGCAAGGCAGGATAGACTGGAAAAGCATTTGAGGCTGCTCATCCAGTTATCTAGGTTTACCCTGAAAGTGGCAAGGATGCTACTCTGGTTGACATGTAGTGGAAGTTTGTTCCAGAAGTGAGGGATACATTGGGATATGAATTGATCGTGCCAATGTGTCTTATTTATCTGCAGATGGTTTAGCTGCTTTAACTGTATATTTTCTGTGCCACAAGTTCTGCGAAGGAGTAGAAGATGAAATAAGGTTTGATCTTTCATAGCATGAAAGGCTAGACACAGATCTCCATGGAGGCATCTGTAAGCGACTGAGTACGGAGAAAGGGCTACCAGTCTCTCCTGATAACTAAGATTTTTGAGGCCACTGATCTTTTTAATGGTGAATCTCTGAGATCTCTCAGGTTGTGTGATATGTTTAGATAAATAGATGCCAAAAGGTGTGTTATATTCAATAATGGGTCTGATAAGATATGAGTAAAGGAGATTTAAGATGTCTTTGGATCTAGTGGAAATGCCCTTGGAAATTGAATGGGTCATATAGAAGGCTTTCCAAACTAATGTGAAGACATGATCGGTCATTCATATAGAAGGCTTTCCAAACTAATGTGAAGACATGATCAGTCAAATGATGAGGAATTATCAGGAGTACTCAGATCCTTTACAACAGTGTCTGATTGGAAGGGTGCATCTCTTATAAGTAAGTGAAACTGTTTGTTTACCCAAATGAACTCAGCTACATTTTTTACATTTAATTTGAGACTATAGTCCTTGCACTGAGTGTGTGTCCTATCTCAAAAGTGTGCTGGTTTTGTGGTTTTGTGGGTGAACTTCATTTACTGCTATCCTTGTGGACCAGACTGTGGCTGAAAAGAGTCGGAGACATATGTTCTTACCATGCTTACTGGGCCATTTTAAGCATAGTCAATTATCCGATATGAGAACTGAACCCTGAACCTTGTGGTTGAAAAGTAAAGAACTTAATTATTATGCCAACACCCAAACTATTTACTTACCTGGTTAATAAATGAATAAATTAACTCAAGTATATTTCAAGGACAAGAGGTAGAGGAGAAATGGTGAAGTGAAAGAGCAATCATTCTTAAATCATTCACAATAGTGATTGTTCTTTCTCTAAGCTGGCACAACCTTGGAGTAAGAATATGTAAGATGTGTTTCTTCCTTCCTTCTTTCCTGCTTGCCCCCTATAAAAATGGTTATTTTTGTGTATGTCATAAATCTAGAAATTACAAACAAGCTTATGTACACTCAGTGCTTATGTGTACTCAGGTTATTAGAATCTGTGCTGAAATGTACAAACAGCTGTGCGCACAACTTGAGCAATTCAAAATAACATGCAGACATCTGTGATTATTAAATAAAATTAAACCATATTCATTTTAATTTGTGGTTCTTTTCTCTTTCAGGGAAGAATTTTTGAATTTCTCTTCTCTGAGACTACTGTTACTTCATGCACTACTAAAACTAGCTTTAACATAATTCTATGGAGCTGGCTTACAATTCACATATCTGGTTCTAAGTCAGTCTAATAGTAATAAGAAATATTCAGATAACTGTGTTCAGAAATCCAGACAAGGCTTTCCTTTTCATATTTAAGTGTGGGGGACCAAATGGCACAGAAGTAGTGCCACCAAGAGAGGAGCCAAACACCTGCTTTTTATGTGATCATCTTAGTTTACTTCTTAGACTATATATACAAATGACTATCATATGCTGAATTGCAGATTCTCTATTTTTACTTACACTGTTGTCTTCTCCCCTCTTCTCCAGCTTCACTGGCAGCTAGGCAGTTCCTCCTTAATTTTGAATTGCAAACTTTTATGAAATATTTTGTATTCATAGTCACTGGGCTTAGTGGTTCTTCCTGCCTATGACAGTAAGCCTCCCTTCTCCCAGTCAGTTGCATTCTCAAGCCTCCTCATGTCCAAAAACCTTTGTTCTGGCATCTTACTTGACTGTAGTCTTGCTGTGTGGATAACTGACACCTCTTCACCCTTTCAGCAGCAGCCTGACCAGGTGTTTCTCTCTATCATGGCAGCCCTTTTCGTCTGCCTCTACTTCATCTTTCCAGGTGCTTACTGCTCCCTCTCCCTGTATCTCCCTTTTGCTCCTAGATCTCGCTACCTAATCACTTAGCTGTATACTTTCTTCCCGAGATTTTTGTCCTACTATTTCCTTTGATATATTGCCTTCATTCTGACTTATTTTCATCTTTGTATTTCCCACATGTTCCGTTCATGGCTGCTATTCCTTGCGGTCACAGACCTGTGTGGTTCAGTCCTCAGAATGTCCCTTGTAGCTGCATGTATTTCTGTTTGGGAGTCCAGCTGACTAACTGTTTTCTTTTGGCATTCTCTTTGCAGCATTATTTCTGTGCCACTGTGTCCCTCACACTTAGCTATGAAAAGACAAGCCTTCTGTGGATTTCTAATAACAATAGCAGACAGTATCTTACACTATAAGACTGCACTGGAACCAGATATGCGAATTATCAGCCAGATCAATTAATTCATCTTACACACCATCATAATGTTTTCTCTTGTTGTGCAGTGTTGCTGAATAAGTGGCTACAGTTCCTGTATGTTCATCATCCTGGATTTCAATTACTGTACTCTTCTCTCTCATCCAATAATTATTTTGTTCTATACATATAGTGCTTATAATGGACATGTTTTGTGTTCTTCCTGTCCTAATCTGACATTCTCTCTGGAATCCCTATAATCTTTATGTTTTTTCCTCCTGACTGTAAAAACTCCTCCTTTAACTTGCCGATGTCTCCCTTCATTAGGCTTATTTTCTCAGGGCATTTTGCTAGCTGCCATTCAGTGTCATTAAACATCCTCTTATCAAAGCTTTCCTCCTGGGCAGTCTCTTTTGTTGATTTGTGACTGGCTGTCACTGTTGTAAAGAAGGCTATGTTATCCACCATATGGCTGCCACCTGTACCTCTTTACGAAGGACAGTCCCTATTTGGACAGTTGCTCATGGCAGGGGAAAAACATGAAAAATAGCAAATGTCATAAGTTTTTTTAGGACAAAAATTACTCTCTAAGTTCTCTCATAGTCTCATAAAGCAATTATTTTGTATCTAGAGCACATATTTATTTATTTTATTTTACATTTGTTGACTGGGTTAGTCCGAGTGAGCCAAAGCCCTTTTTCAGCTGAGGCCGAGGGAGAAAAGCTCCACATAATTAGTGCAAACATACATAATAGCAATAATTGTGGTATTGTATGAGGAAGTCGGGAGTGGCAGAGAAGTATGTAAGAGTGGTACAGGATATGTACAAGGGTAGTGTGACATTGGTGAGGACTGCGGTGGGATTGACAGATACCTTTAAGGTGGAGGTGGGATTACATCAAGGATCAGCTCTGAGTCCTTTCTTATTTGCAGTGGTGATGGACAGGTTGACAGATGAGATTAGACAGGAGGCCCCGTGGAGTATGTTGTTTGTAGATGACATTGTGATATGTAGTGAGAGTAGGGACCAGGTTGAAGAGACCCTGGAGAGGTGGAGATATGCTTTAGAGAGGAGAGGAATGAAGGTCAGCAGGTCTAAAACAGAATATATGTGTGTAAATGAGAGGGAGGGTAGAGGAATGGTGAGGATGCAGGGAGTAGAGTTGGTAAAGGTGGATGAGTTTAAGTACTTGGGATCAACAGTTCAGAGTAATGATGAGTGTGGAAGAGAGGTGAAGAAGAGAGTACAGGCAGGGTGGAATGGGTGGAGAAGAGTGTTAGGAGTGATTTGTGACAGACGGGTACCAATAAGAGTGAAAGGGAAGGTCTACAAGAGGGTAATGAGACCAGCTATGTTATATGGGTTGGAGACGGTAGCATTGTCGAAAAGGCAGAAGTCAGAGCTGGATGTGGCAGAGTTAAAGATGTTAAGATTTGCACTGGGTGTAACTAGGATGGACAGGATTAGGAATCAGTATATTAGAGGGTCAGCTCAGGTTGGACAGTTTGGAGACAAAGCAAGAGAGGCGAGATTGCGTTGGTTTGGACATGTGCTGAGGAGGGATGCTGGGTATATTGGGAAAAGGATGCTAAGGATGGAGCTGCCAGGTAAGAGGAAAAGAGGAAGGCCTAAGATGAGGTTTATGGATGTGGTGAGAGAGGATATGCAAGTGGTTGGTGTGAAAGAACATGATGCAGAGGACAGGAAGAAATGGAAACAGATGATCCACTGTGGCGACCCTTAATGGGAACAGCCAAAAGAAGATGATGATGATGATGATGAATGATACATACAGAAAAGTTAAATCAATGCTACAGTATGATATAAAAGAATTTAATAATAATGAAATACTTTATTTACACATCAGAGGCTACATACAAACTTATATCAAGTCAAGCAGTACAGTCACTATGATTGAGTGTCAGATACATCTTCAAGGAATATAATTCAAGGAATAAGAGTTGTTGGTATTTAGTTAACTCAGGTAGATCTGGGTTTCACGAGACAAGTTAACTTAGGTAGGTTTCAGATAAGTGTGGATTGTAAGTGTAAGTTACAAGAGGCAAGAAGCAAAAAGTCAATTTGCAACCAAATCGTAGACATAAGAGGAAGAATAAGGGGGGGGGGTAGGTGAGAGGGAGGAGTAGAGTAGTGGGTGGAACAGTCATAGAGGGTAATTACAGTGACAGATCCATGTACTGTGTAGAAAGCATAGGTCTCAACCTCTTAAGAGGTCAATGTGGAACACAGACCCTGACAATGTGTGACAAACAGCCAAAATGTGGAACACCGTATTTTCACACTGCGCAAAAACGCATTTCCCCAGTGCCAAGCTGAAATGTTTTTTCAAGCAAAATCCTTCGATTAACAGTACCTTATCCTATATATCCATATCACCATCTGCAATAATTAAGATTTTCTGTTACACACTAACACCAGATAGCAAACCTTCTCATGGTTCAAGTCCTCAGACAATTCTGCTTCTTGTCTACCCTGAAGTTCAGAATCTTCCAGGCTGCACATAGCAGATTTAGATCCCTCATGAGCATTAACTTCTTCTTTATACTCCACTCATTTATTCTGTTCTCTAGTCTCTCATCCCACTCTCTTTTTGTATCTGATTGGTGACACACTGTATCATTCCATGAAGTCTTCCCAGTTTCTTCAACCCTCACTGTCATGGTATTTAACCTAGCTTCTAACACTACCTGTATCGTTGCATCATTCCTTGTCTAGTGCTCTTCCTTCCTTTCTGATTCCTGTCTGATGGCTTCCATTTGCAAACTTCTACATCCCCTGTCTCTCCTTTTCTGACATTCTGAATAGTTTATATCTAGCACCTTCATATCACATTCTCTCTTGTCATTGGCCCTTCTTTCCATGATACCAGCAATGTCCACAGCCCATCCTGCATCATTGTTTGCAGCTCCTCCATCTTCCTACCCAAACTCCTTTTATTGCAGAGTAAGGGTACCCAGCCATACTCCATCTTACACTGTTACTTCCTAAACTGTCTGCATTTCTTTCCACCTTCTGTTTACTGTGCATTCACCTATCCTGCTCATCTGGTATCATTACTCTCCCTCCCCTTTCCACCTTATTTTAAAGGTGCAGTCACTGAGAATTACCTTTCCAAATCCTGCACTAAGCGAATCTGTACCATCTGTGTAAAGATGGTGAATGTCCCTTCACAGGGATGGTCTCTCTCTGTCAGGTAATCTCCCATCCTCCTGCTGTCCCTTGTTTACTGCTGTAGCCAACCATTATACTCTGTAATCCTGTTTCTCCTGTGTTCCAAGAGGGCTACCTCCAAACTCCTTTCTGACCCTCTCTGATACTCTGCTTGTATGATTATGTCTAGCAGATGTAAATATCATAACAAGTGAATACTCTTTCCGCCATCTAGGCATCTTAACAGACCTTTTAGATGTATTCTGCTCTAGCATTGTGTTACATAACCAATTTTTATACTATTATTTTGATGAATTTAAGTAACAAACCTAGTGAAGCATGAATTTCTTCACATAATGTGTAATGCACCTGGATGCAAAGTGAAATGTTTTTTCTTCTCATCTGACCACCTGAGCACATTGTGGATGCTGATAAGAGCTTTCTTGGCTAACATCAAACATTGAATTAACAGTAATTTCATGAAGCCACATAGACTTAAAAATTGAGTCCATTCCTGTAATGGTATTAGAAACCCAAAACACTTGGAGACATTAAACCAAGAGATAACATATTTTCAGCATTTGCATTTCAATATCCATTTCAGTACTTTGAGCAAATTCTTGCAGACATTCTTTTGAAATGTAAATAAGGAACAATGAAAAATCACTTCTAAGTCATTATCTAAAAGATTCTCACAACTTTCCCTATGACCAGTTGCCCAGCCACTTGTCCGAAGTTTTCCACCTCAATGACAAGCAGACAGTTAAAGTTCCAATAATGCAGACCAACGGTAACTTTCTTGCAGCTGCAGACCATGAGCTTGGCTGCAACATCCTGCAGCTATCTTACGTAGGAAACATCAGCATGCTGATTGCTATTCCACGCAAACTGTCTGGAATGCAACAACTGGAGAAGAGGCTGGAGCAGGTGACGGTTTTTGTGCCTCTGTGATGTCGTATTGCTGGGAGCTGTTGTTCCGCATTAAGAATGTTGGTTCAGCTTTGCACATTCTGATTAGCTATTTTTGCGGTATATGAGCCAATCAGAATGAGCAAAGTGGAACCAACACTCTTAATGCAGAACAGTGGAACTTTGTGAGTTCTGTGTCTTAAATGCAGTGCATTTCGCATAATCCGTAGCACTTGGCAGCTCAGGTAGAAAATTTTTGGTAGCAGTCTTGAATTTTGTGGGTGATTCATATTTCTAAAATCCAGAGGAAGTTTATTCCAAGATAGGGCAGGGGAATAGCTGTACAGGTTTTGACCTATTTTGCTTTTAGGTTTGTAGATTTGGAGGAGGTTTTGATCTGAGCTTCGGAGAGATCTTAGAGGGGTATACAGAGAGAGAGAGAGAGAGAGAGACAGATGAGGTAATGTCAGGGCAGAAGGAGGGCAGGTACAGAATAGAATGTATGATCTGAAGCTGAGGGAAAGCAGTTGATGAGGAAATTCTTACCAGTTTACAGTTTTAAGAGCCAGACTTTGGTGAGAGTAGTAGGTTTGTTCTGCAGCAAATCTGGCAATTTTATTGTATGTGGATTCTAATTTTGATAGGAGAGTGGTCTGAAGATTAGTGAGGATTTGTGAGCCATAGAATAGGCTTGGAAGAATGTATGCATGGGACAGGGAGATTTTAGCTTTTTTAGACAGAAATATTTTGTTTCTATAAAAAAGTCCAAGTTTTTGGTGAGCTTTCTTAATGTTGTTGAAATCGTGCAGGTCAAATTTAAGTTGGCCATCTATGATGACCCCCAAAAGCTTGGTGGGAGACTCAGCTGTGATAGGTGTATTATTAAGGGAAGAGATTAAGAAGGAAGATGTAAGATGGCTCATATTTTGGGGAATAAAAAGCAAATGTTTAGTTTTTTGGGGATTTAGAATTAACTGGCTCTTGGTGAGCCAGTTTTCAATTGATAAGAGGGAGTTTTGTGTGATAGTATTTAGGTCAGAGAGAGAATCTGCTATGGTGATGACTATGAAGTCATCCGCATATTGAACAAGTGATGATTGTAGACATGATGTGAGTAGTTGGTTGGTAAAGATGTTAAAAAGTAATGAGCCAAGGGCAGTTCCTTGAGGTACACCCATCTTGCCAGGTAGGGCAGGAGATGCTGTAGAAAGCCATTTAACAGATTGAAGTCGGTCTGTGAGGTAACTAGTAAACCAGGAAATTGTAGAAGTGGATAGCTTTAGTTTAGAGAGTTTGGCCAGCAACAGGGGGTGGGAGACAGCGTTGAATGCTTTTGAGAGATCAAGAAATAGGCTAGAGGCGAGTTTGTTATTTTCTGTGCCTTGTGATATGGTGCCTATGATATGAAGGCAGTGGAAGTGCTATGTTTTGAGTGAAATCCATGTTGTGGGGGGTAAGTAAGTTTTCTTGTGAGAGGTAGTGTAGGATTTGTTTGTGGACACATTTCTCTAATATTTTGGAAATATGGTATAGAATAGCAATTGGGTTGAAGTTGGCAAGTTCAGGGGAGTTACCACCCTTGTGAATGGGTAGAGTATAGAATTTTTCCAGATTGTGGGAACTTTTGATTCAGTAATGAAATGGTTGATAAGCATGGAGATGGGAAGGGCAAGTGAGTTTGCTGCTTTCTGAAGAAAGAGTAGAGGTAAATTATCAACAGAGGAAGAGCAGGGTTTTAGTTTAAGAAGCAAGGATTTAATATAGCTGGTAGATACTATTTTCAGAGAGAAGGCCTGAGAGGCCTTCTCATATTATTATTATTCAATATTATATGAAAGAACTGATATAGATTAAATACTACAAGATGGAGGTTTTATTTTGGTAAGTAAGTGAAGTCAGTCCATTGTACTGATTGTGGGTATAGTTTGTCTTACAAAATTTCATGTTTCCAGAAGGTAACCCACTTTGGGCATCTGAAAAGGTGGCAACAGTATATCCACCATTCTAGACATCATTTGGAGGATCTTCCTGATTTTTTCCCCAGGATTTTTATCTCATTTATGGTCTCTTTGTCATTTCCTTCCACGTGTAGTTCATAGGTTGATAGGTAGGTACTAGGCTATTGGCCCTAGGGCCTATATAAGCCTAGCCAAAAAGGTACCCTGGCTTTCACCACCCAAGAAAATTATTTTCCTGTGCCCCTGTCTAGCAGAGCCACAGAGTTGATCCATGGGGTGAATTTCCTATTTCCCATCCAATCATCTAGATTTTTCTTGAAGAGTGCTAATGAGGAGCTTTGATATAGATAGGTAGTTTGTTACAGAGTATGGTAAGTCTCTGGGACAGGAATCTATCCCTCCAGCATGTTCTGTTTATTGTAGTGATAAGGTTTAGGTCCCTAGAGCATGTAGCTCGGACGGATTGGGATTTCTTTAAGTGGAGCATGTCCAACAGCTCTGTGTTTGACATAGCTTTGTATGTTAGGCAGAGATCGCTTCTGATTAGGCGATATGCAACGGAGTAAAACTGAAGTTTTTTTAGACAGTCTGCATAGGGCATCTGTTTGAGGATGGTAATCCTCTTTGTGAGTTATTTCTGCGGCCTTTCCAGTTGTTGTAGATGTCTTGTGAGGTACACACCAAAAAGGGCATTGTACTCTATAATGGGTCTAAAGAGTGACGAGTAGAGGGGAACAATGACCTCTTTTTTCCTGGATGAGAAACATTTTGTGATGAGGTTTGCCATGTAGAAGGATTTCCTGATTACTGTCGCAATGTGATTATCAAAGGAGAGACTACTACCCACCTGTGTCTCAAGGTCTCTTATCACACTTTCGGTGTTAAGTAGGCATTGAGCTTGAGGCCATGGCTTTGACACCAGGCATCTGTCTCTGTGAGGCCCTTTTGTAGGATGTCCACATAATTAGGAGTTTTGATTATGGCTTCTAGTTTGCAGTCATCTGTGAACTCCATTAGCCAAAGACCTTCTGTGTTAGCTTGTACTTCAGAAAAGTAGATACCAGACAGGAGAGGACCCAGAACTGAACCCTGTGGTACTCCACTTGTCACTGGTCTGAAGTCGGATTTGGAGTCTGCTACTTTCACAGTGTGGGTTCTGTCAGTGAGATAGTTGGCAACCCATCTTGTGGCATAGGGATTTATACCTAGTTTAGTGAGTTTATCTATAATTCCAGAGTGGGGGATGGTGTCAAAAGCCTTGGTGAGATCTAGATAGGCTGTGTGAACCACCTTACTCTTGTCTACAGCTTTGGTGACTGCTTCAAAGAAGTCTATCAGGTTTAGGAGACATGATCTGCCTTTTACAAACCTGAACTGGGTGGGAGTCCAGAGTTTGGAGATTACCAATGTTTTTGTGTATAAGATCCATGATGATACATTCCATGGCCTTGCATACCAGGCTCATTAGGCTAATGGAGCGGTAGTTCCCGGGGTCCATGGTGGCTCCCCCTTTGTGGAGTGGGATAACTGTCGCTGTGTGCCATTCAGTGGGCACAAAGCCTGAGGTGAGGCTATGACTGAATATGGTGCTTAGGTGGGGTTCCAGTTCATTCTGCAGTTCATGTAGAATGCAGCCTGGAATGTTGTCAGGTCCCATGGATGCTGTGTTCTTGGTTTTGGAGAGCATGTTTTTTACCCGTGCAGCCTTGATTACAGAAGCTTTGCATTTTTGTTCCTTTTTTCCCCAACTTCTGCTCATCTATATTTTAACTTTCTCTGCAAGGTCACTAAAGAGAGCAGATGTCCAACTTTCTTTGTTGCTTAGCCACACCTGCAATGCAAGTGTGAAGTTTACTTTTCCTATGCTTCATGTTGGTCCTTATACATTCATTTTAGCTAGAGAGGTCTCTTTACAGATGTCTAAAAATTGTATGTTTCCTACTGAAACACAAAATTCTTCAGGACAAACTACACCATTACACAATAAATACATAGAGGAATTAACTTGAATCATTACAAAACAAGAGAATCTCAGCTGTTGAATTTTGGTTATTTCCATTGTTTTGTTTAACATCATATGAACATGCCTAAGATACAGTATCACAATCTTTTACAATACATATGGAACAGATTATAACTTGCCTCCCAATTTTTGAATAACAGCATCTGTTACAAGTAGACAGAATGTGAAACAACACATCTAGACTTAGTAAGGCCTTATTAAGTTTAATGCTATTGGCTGGCAAGAAAGCAATTATTAGAAAATGGAAATCAAAATCTAAACCAGCTGTAATTGAAATACTGAGTATTTTTAAATACATGAAAGAATTAGAAATGGGATCTTTAGTAAACGGAAGGATCAAATTACATAGAAATATGTGTAAATTGTGGGAACAATACATGCAGAATAATGTTCAGAAGGAGGAGTGATGTTTAAGGGAAAGCAGGAAATGAACAATTTATGTAATGTTGAAGTGCATGACAGTTGTTATAAAGGAAGAAATAATGTGTCAAGACTGTTGCAATGGAGATTGTGCAAACATTACAATACTGAAGTAGCTGAAAAGCATTAGAAACATGAGTCACAAAGCATTATAGAAAATGATGAAGTTTATATCATGTGGGATCACCTATTTGCCAACAGTTCAAAAAATAGATGCAAGAAAACCAGATATAGTAGTCCATGAAAAGAGGAAAAAAGTAACACTGCTCATTGAAATTGATAAACCTTGTGATTACAATGTCTTTGATACAGAGAGACACAAAGTCATAAAATACCAGGATTTGCAGGCAGAAACAATGGTGTTTGGAATAAAAATACCCAGACAGTTCCACTGTAGTAGGCGCAATGGGTCTCATAAAAAAATATTTAGATATGTTACTGATGCATGTAACTCCATATGAATTGCAGGAGTCAGTTCTGGGCACACTGTGGGTGCTGTGAAGAGCACTTTTAGCTAACATCAAATACTGAAACAATACTAATTTCATGAAGTTTAATCATAATTTGACTTAGGAATGGGTTCCATTCCCACCATGGTATTAGAAACTCAAAAGTCTTTGAAAAATTAAAAAGAGAGAAAGAAAATATACATGTAATGTATAATGCATGAGAAATGTTACTATGGTTTTGTTTGTTTTCCATTAATGTATGTGTACCTATGTTCTATCAATGTACGTATGCCTGCGTGTGCCTATGTGGGCGAATGTTTATATTAGGACACACCATCATACTTCCTGCAGGTGTGATTGACACCACATGGGACTGTCAGTTTTTAAATTGTTATTCTAATTCTTTACTTTTAATCTTTTGTTCTTTTTTTGAAACATTAAAATGTTTAAGTTAAAGTATTAAGAATGGAAACTCTAATGGACATTAGTGACTTAATATTGGTAAAACACAGCCACATGCATCCATCCAGCAAATGAGTTGCCGCCCCCTGCTTTACAGAGTTTTTAGAGAATGGGCGACCGGTAGCTCACACCCTGATTGGAGAATGAACGTTCTCCAGCAGGGTATTACTCCTACTGAAAATCGAGTCTGCAGCTTCACGGCAGCATATTAAACTGCCGTGGAGTTCGGACTGAAAAAAAAATTGCGGCCGCCATTATTTTATGCTTGCTAAGCAGCACTTTTGCTGTTTAGTGAATGTAAAAGAAAAAAATTAAAGTGAAGCGTGTGTGTGTTTCTGTGTGCGTGAGTGTATGAAAGTAAGAGAGATTGAGTGAAACAGAAAAAAGCACACGCGCGTGTGTGTGTGTTTATGTTTCCATCTGCATGTGTGAGTGAATGCTTGCATGAAAGCAGGAGACTGTGTGTGTGTGTGTGTGTGTGTGTGTGTGTGTGTGTGTGTGTGTGTGTGTGTGTGTGTGTGTGTGAGAGAGAGAGAGAGAGGGAGTGGAGTGAGAGCGATCAAGCGATCCCCTGCAACAGTAGCAGCTAAGAGGTTTGCATACCTCTTGACCTCTTAGACATATCTCTCAGCTTCTTAACACAAGAAAATCTGGACAAAGCCTAACATAATGGGACAAATGCAGAGCACTGAAATAAGGACACGTTTTAAATATCGGTCGTATAAATTTAGAAAGTTGCTAGAATATTAGGGTTTGTGTTAGCATGCATTTTCCTGAAACTTAAATGCATGACATTATTTAGCAACTTTAATCTTTAGACCGTCCCAATGAGTTAAAAACCCCACATGGGGCGTGGCCAAGATGCCAGACTGTTAGCAGTACTGAACATTAGCTCTGCTTATAACATTTTTATTCTGACAGGAAATTTAATCTAATTTTTGGAAATACTAATCCAAAAGTATATCAGAGGATTTGTGAATATAGGTCCTTTATTATTTTTCAAAAATTAGTACTAAAACATAAGTTTTTATTATTTTTTTCTTGTCAAGAAGTTTTTCCTCAAGAAATCCAAGTATGAGTAACTCGAAAAACTCTCATCAGGACAGTGTGGTAAAGAAGGAGCTGCAAACATTAATAACTACTATTCAAGAACTATCTATAAAAATGAACAGACTAGAGAATAAAATGGATACTATTAAACAAGACTGTAGTAAGCAGCTGGACATTCTTAGTGAAATGGCTAAAAAGCATTCTGAATAAATTGCTTCTATCGAGGAATCTGTAACAGATATGGATGGCAGACTGATGGAATGTGAAAGTCAAAATGAGTTTCTTTTGAAACAGAATAAAAAACTAACAGAAAAGCTGGAAGACCTATAAAGTAGGTCACGGAGAAACAACATTAGACTCTATGGAGTACCAGAAAAGGAAGAGGGAACTGTTATGATATATTTTCTTAATAACTGGCTTCCAACAGCACTAAATCTTCCTGAAGCCTTTTCCTTCAGTATAGAGAGGGCTCACCGGTCTCTAGCAAAACCTGCTTCAACAACAGTTTCTCCTAACCCCAGATCCATCAGTTAGATTTTTGTCCTCCCAAGATAAGGATTTGGTTCTGAAGTCTGCGTGGAATAATTCTCCTATCAAGATAAAGGACAAACTTGTTCGTTTTGACAATGAGTATACTTCTTCTGACATATCTAGAAGGAAATAATGTTTTCCCTTGATAACATCTCTTAAAAAGTTAACAACAAAGCACAAATTCTCTTTCCCTCCAGGATAAAAATATTTTTACCAGAAGGTGAGAAGATCTTTAGCTGTTTGCCAGAGGCTTTGGACTTTATTCACAAGAAGAAAATACTAACTGATATAGAGAACATTGAATGGTCTACACAGAGTCTGAAAAGACATGCAACTAAGAACACTTGGACTGTCAAAGAAAGTGCAAATAAAAAATTAAAAGACAAATAGGATTGTTATCAAATAATACTAAATACCTTCTTACAGAACTCTTTACTTAATCTTTTATTGGAATATATACACAAAGCAAAGGTAAAGTGTCTATTTTACATAATATTTTATTGGAATACATATACAAAGCAAAGGTCTTTATTTTGCATAGGCATATATCTATGTATGCATGTATGTATGTGTGCATGTATGTATATATATATATATATATATATATATATATATATATATATATATATATGTGTGTGTGTGTGTGTATGCATGTTTGTATGTACATATGTGTATTTGTGTGTGTATGTATATATGTATATATATATATATATATATATATATATATATATTTATTTATTTTTCTTTCTTTCATACCACACGTTTCAGCTTACTCGTTAATTTCCTTACTAGAGTGTTCTCAGGGTATGTATAGATTTTCTCTGTCTTGAGGGGAAGCCTGTTAGAGATACTCACAGTGCAGTAAAAAAAAAACACAATTTCAAAAGAAGACTTCACTGCACCATAGACATAAACGGATTGCACACCTTACTTGAGCCCTACCTGTACATAAAGTGAGATCAAAATGAAATGGTTACAAAGCACATGTAAATAAGCACTTTAATGTCAAGCCCGAAGACCTGCTGTTACTGACAAGCTGCTTCTGTAGGCCTTAAGCAAATGTTGCATTTAGTTACACTGGTAAAGGACACTACCCAGGAGGAGGAATTTTTTACATTTTCCTCTCCCTGTTTCCTGAAGCAATGTCTTATGCAACAAATTTAAAGTTTACACCCCCCCTTCCACTGCAGGATTAAGTAGTTTCAATATAACCATGTGGTTGCGATAATACATAAGTACCGAAAATTCTTCCAGAGCACACAATAGAGTTATTATTAAACACATTCTCCATGGTTAAACAAGACTTAACTTTCCCTCCCTTGTGGAAGTACTCAATAATTTCCTCCATTGTGAAACAAGGTAAGGACCCCCAACTATGTGCATCCTATAGACCCATATCATTGTTAAATATCGATTATAAAATGTTCACGTCTATCCTCGCCAAAAGACTAAAGAATACATTACCCAATCTAATACACTTTGATCAAACTGGCTTTATCTTACATAGAAAAGTGCAAGACGATATTATTAAGCTACTATCTCTAATAGACATTGCAAACAAAACCAAGAAACAATTAACTATAATTAGTCTGGATATTGATACGGCGTTCAATTCCCTTAGTTGGTCATACTTACAAAAAATCTTTAAAGAATTTAACTTTACTTCAGATTTCACTAAACTGATATTAAATATCTGTAGTGATTCTAAAGCATTTGTTAAGACTGGTTCATGTCTATCATCCCCAGTAAAAATTCATAAGGGAACTAGACAAGGTTTCCCTCTATTCCCATTATTTTTCGCTTTATCAGTGGAACCTTTTGCTTCATTTATTAGAAATAACCCAAATATCAAAGGATTTCAAGTTAATGAGGGATACTGTCCAAAAGTTCAGCTTTTTGCTGACGATATTCTACTAACATCCAGTGACATAGAAGGCTCTTTACAACATATCTTGAATGCCATAACTCTATTTGGAAAAATCACAAGGCTCAATTTTAATCAAAATAAAACCAAAACACTTTTAATCAATAAGAAAATAAATAGCAATTTGCAAAAATACAATACATTCAACTGGGAAAATGATAAGATTATCTAGGAATAAGTATTAAGAATAAGTGGAATGAGACTATTAAATTCAACTTCACTAAACTGGTAGCTATAATCAGTGACAACTAAAAAGTGGAACAAAATGTTTTTCACCATGGAAGACAGACTTACATAAATAAAAATTATTATTTTGCCCAAGATTTTATTTTACATGCAATCATTGGTTTTACCTCCTCCTAAGAAATACTTTAAACAAATAGATTCCCTATTACTAACTTTTCTATGGTTCCCAAAGAAACCAAGAATAGCATATAAATGGCATGTTAGAGCCTGGGACAGTAATGGGATTGGCTTTCCCAACATAGAATTATATTCCAAATATGTTATTATTAACATAATACTACATTGGATTTCATCCATATACACCTCTAGCTGGAAACAACTACATGAAATACATATAACTTCCTCTGAGAACTAAGAAACCCACTTTAAGGAAATCTTTGGAATTAACAAAATATTTTGGATACTCCGTGAATATTGCTTATATAATAAGAAATTTAGCCACTTCTCACATGGTATAAACCAAATATTTTATATTTTCAAAATTATAATCGAAAATAATTATAGTTTAAAGAACACCTTTTTCATTACATTTCCCATAGCTTATACACCAGATTGCCCAGATACCTTCAATATCAATAAGATGCGGAATCTTAAAGAGAATAATCTAAATTTTGGCACTAGTTTACAGACAGTAAGAACATCCAACCAATGAACCTTCTCTTAGCCAGATATAAGGTCTGTCAAGATAATTGGTTCTGTATTCAATCTTTAAGACAGTTTGTTGAAAATAAAGTGAGAGTGTCAATAAATCTGGAAAATTATATTATACCAAGATTGATACAACTATTCATACGGTGTAGTTTGATAAACATTGAACATAAATTAAGTATATCACCTGTATATAAAATCCTAAAAGAAAACTTGATTACTTTTGACCAAGCTTTTTGGAATTACTCCATAAAGATTAATGGTGAACCTTTATCTAACGGTAATAAGAAACACTTATTAAATTCAATAAAAAAACACTTCATCGTCTTTATATTGGAGACTATATACCTGGAGATTTATTCATAGAAGCTTTTACACTCCACACAGAATTGACCTTATAACCAAGAGTAATAAAAGCAAATGCTGGAGGTGTGGTGATATTCTTTTTTTTTCAAAACAGGTTTATTGTTTTAACATATAAGAGAAATATCATAACAATTTTATACAAGTAATTAAAAATAGGTATTATTATAATATTCAACAAAACAACTAAAGTATTTACAAAGACATCCACTACAATCAGATCAATTAATTAAACTAAAATACCGTGCTATTGAAATTAGAATTTTTTTAAAAATTTTGTAAATTATCCCATACAATATAATAAGATGTTTTTCTGGTTGTTCTTGTCCTAATTGCGTTTATTTCCATATGGCACACTATATTCATAACATTTTTAAATTCATTGAACGAAGGAGGTGTATCTGAAATCCAATTTCTGGTTATTATTTTCCTAGCCACTGCTAGAATAGACCATAACAAGGGAAGCTTAACCTTTTTAACACTTTGAGGTACAGGTGTGTTGAATAATATAAGAGATTTAGAAATAATGAAATTATCTGTAAAAAGAGCCTGAAAAATTCATTAATTGACTTCCAGTATTCTTTCAATTTTATACTGTCATAAAACATATGAGCCCAGTCAGCATTAATTTCTACATTACATCTCTTACATAAATTATCTTTATTATTTATTTTATTCATCATCAAAGGTGTATAAAAAGATCTATGTAAAAATTTCCATGTATAAAGTCTCCAGACAATGGAAGACGTAGTTCTATAAGCAGATTCCAATATATATTGTTTATCTTGTTGATTTGGTGGGTCCCCATTAATAGAAGTGAAATAATTCCAGTATGAATCTACACTGTAAAAAGTTTCTTGTCTGATAATTTTATGTATGTATGAAAGTTTACCTTTATCAGAAACTTTATGTTGTAAATTTAATATCAAGTAATCAATCAGTGTTGGAATAGATTCTTTAACTGTTATAGACATTAGATCTATTTTATTAATGATATGTTGTCTAAAGGTCTGAACCTCTAACCAGCAAGTTTCTCTTAGATCAAATTCTTGTTTTAAGAAATCTAGATTTTTAACTTTATTATCAGATATCAACTGATACCAGTACTTTAGATCATTATCTATAGCTAAATGAGTTCCTTCAGAAGTAGATGACAAAAGCATACCCTGAGTATACATTATAGGGAATATAATAAACTTCCATTCTCTATACTTAGGGTGCATGAATATAAAGTTATGATAGCTAATAATAATGTTTAATGGGTAACAGACAATATGTTTAGGTGTAATAGGTGAAGTACAAAATTCCTTTAGTAACCATAACATGGAGTTATTTACAATCATATTTTTATGTGTTAAGGAGATTTTCATGAAGTGCATACTAATTAGCTCCCAATAATCTTTCCATTTTGCAACATATGACTGATCTATTAATAAAGTAATAACTTTTACAATAGAAGAGATAGTATATAAATTAAAGTCTGGATAAGAAATACCCCCTTGAGACCAGCTATTAGTATGTTTCTTTAATGCAATCCTAGGTCTATTAGGTGCCCATAGGAAATTTAACATTAGTGTATTCAGTTTCTTAATAATTATTTTTGTAGGTGGAAGTATTATTGATTGTATTAAGTATAAAATCTTGGGGAATATTATCATTTTAATAATTGTAAGTCTCTCCTCCATAGTAAAAAACATATTATTCCAGGTATTAAAAAGGTTTTGTATATTAAGAAAACAGGTATTATAATTATTATATATAATAGATTTAATAGCTTTAGATAGTATTATACCTAAATAAGTTATCTGACCTGAATTGGGTACATATTTAGTAAAATCACTAATGAGAATATTTTTTTGTGTATATATAGGTAGTATTTTAGTTTTTTCTTCATTGAATATTAAACCAGAAATACTTTTAAAATTCATCATTTTATCAAATAGAGACTGCATAGAAGAATTAGATCCTGCTGATGTAATTAGAACATCATCTGCAAAAAGTTGAATTTTGGATGTTATATTTACATCTATTTCAAAACCCTCTATGTCAGTACTGTTTCTGATCAAATTAGCCCAAGGCTCCATTACTAAAGTGAATAATAGTGGAGAAAGTGGACATCCTTGTTTTGTACCTTTAAAAATGGGTATTTTTGTGAAACATATGTTCCTACCTTAATATAAGCCAAAGTTCCTTTGTATAAATGCTCAATTAGATTTACAAATGCATCTGAGAAGTTTGTGCACTTCAGTAAGGTAAACAGATAGTCCCAACTTACTGGATCAAATGCTGAACTTATATCAAGACTAATGAGTGTTAAATCTTTCTTTTTCCTATTTGCAAAATCAATTAATGTTAAAGTTCTTCTTATATTATCAAAAGTATTTCTATTTACAATGAAGCCTGTCTGATCTATATCTATAATGCCGGGGATGATTGTCTTCAATCTATCAGCAAAAATACTCATAAACATTTTATAATCAACATTAAGTAATGAGATGGGCCGATATGAAGTACATCTAGTTGGATCTTTATTAGGTTTTAAAATTGGCGAAATAAATGTATATTGCCAAGATGGGGGGGGGTTATTAACTCAGTTTGGGCCAAAATAAAAACCTTATGTATTAATGAATATGTACTTTTAGAAAGGATTTTATATATCTCTGGTATAATACCATCATTACCCGGTGCTTTGTTTGATTTAAGCTTATTTATTTGTGTAATAACCTCTGTATATGAAATACTCTTATCCAATAGTTTAATCTGTTGTTTATTAAGCTTTTTATTCATGTTTGTGGTTATAAACTCCTTTATTTTATCTTTGGGTTCCATGTTAATGTTATTATGGTTAATTTTGTGAAAGTGATTTCTGAATTCATCTAGTATTTCTGGTATACTAGAAACATTCTTCTTTTTCCTTAGAGAAAAGATTTCTTTGATATGATTTTGTTTATTCAACCTTTTTGTTTTATTTTTAAGTCTATGTAAGTATTTGGGGCTTATTGAATAAGACAAAAATTTATATTTCTCTAAAGTTATTTTAACTTTATGAGTTAAAATTTCTTTGTATTTCTCATTTAGTTTGTTTATTTCTTCAATAACTTTCTTGTCCATAATATTTTCTTTATTATTATGTTTATAAGAGTCTAATTTACTTTGAATATCTAACAATTCCTTATCCCAAGATTTCCTTTTATTATTATACCATCTGATACTTTGTCCATATAGATATGATTTTAAGGCATCCCAAACATAAACAATGGAGACTTCAGGAGTATTATTTATGTCTAAAAAATGTTTTACTTCTGAAAGTATATATTCTTTATAGTCTTTTAATTGAGTTAAGTATGCTGGTATCCTTTTGATCTGAACATTATGAGTATTTTTTATCATGAATTCAAAAACAATTGAATTATGATCAGATATAGGACATGAAAAGATTTTGGAATTAATTAAATCTGTTACCATCTGGTTAGAAATAAAGACCCTATCTATTTTTGAATAAGTTTTGTATCTGTTAGAAAAAATGTGTATGGTAATGATTTTGAATCTATCTGATTATTAATATCATTCAAATGATAAGAATTAGCAAAATCATTTAAATGTTTTGCATTAGATGTAATTCTTCTTTTCCTATAGTGGTAGTATCACTTTCATGTAGTATACAATTAAAGTCACCAGCTAAAATAATATCTCCTATAGAGAATGATATGATCTTATCAAGATGATGTTTCACTGTATTAATACCAATTCCAGGTATCCAATATACATTAATTAAAGTGTAAGTCTTCCCATTAATTTGTATTGTAACCATACAAAACATTCCTTTGTCATCCTGATAAGACTTAATGGTTTTAGGAATGGGCATACTTTTATTCCATAAAATAGCCACTCCTCTTTTTTTCTGAGTGTGCTCTGAACTAACCAATACTGTATATTTGTTTGTGGCTAGTTTATCAATATCTTTTTTCAAGAGGTGGGTTTCTTGCAGGAAGACTAAGTTGGCCTTATGTAAATTAATGTATCTTATTAGGCTTGTCCTTTTACACGGATTATTCAATCCATTAATGTTTAAAGAAATTCCTTTTAAAGATGTCATTTGGCATTTTTAAAACTTAAGAATCTTATGATCAAAATAACAAATAACAAGATAAGTAATGTTACATTTCCTCCTTTAGGTGTACCTTTAAATATAGCTGTATTTATTGAATCTCTTATGGGATTTTGTATAGGATTCAATTTTGTTTGTAGTGACAATGAGTGTACAGAATATATTGTGGATGTCAAAACTATATACATATAACAATGAACAAGTGAAAATAATGTAAGGATTAAACCTTGCATCCAGCCTGGAGTTATAAACTCCAACTTAGAGTAGTATTTACCACTCAAGTTAACCCCCTACCCTAAGCAGCAGTACCTCAGCTACCACCTTATCAATTTAATACTAGTTATATTTAACTAAGATTAACAGTTTTCAATTCAATTATCTAGCAAGACAAGACTACACATTTGGCAAAACAGCATCATATAAACTAAAATAAACTTTTTTTTTAAAAACTGTTCATACTACTATATACATCTATGTAATATAAAACACTTGTATTCAAATAGCATTCAAATAATCTTGATGTTAGAAATCAAGAGGAGAGAAAAATAAGTTCTAACATTCATTTAAATCAAAAACTTTGGCTAATATGATTCAGACATTACATATATTAAGATGCATCTATTTTCTGTCATGTAAATGCAGTCAACAGCTTCCAAAAAAACCTTGAATTGCTTGTATATGAGCATTTACTCATACTCATTATTGTCAATAGAATAAAATATTGTATTCATAGAAATTGTTATAAATCATACTGCATAGTTATGCAGATTCTCAGAAACACTTGCATTATTGTAAAAAAAAAAAGAAGAAGCCATCACACACACACATATATACACACATATATATACACACACACACACACACACACACACATATATATATATATATATATATACACACACACACACACACACATATATATATATATATATATATACACACACACACACATATATATATATATATATACATACATACACACACACACACACACACACACACACACACACATATATATATACACACACACACACACACACACACACATATATATATATATATATATATATATATATATATATATATATATATATATACATACATGCATACACACATAAACATACACACACACACACACATATATATATATATATATATATATATCTGATCTCACTGAGTTGTGTCCTTGCTGAGCACTATCCTACTTGCTGTCCCTACAATAAATCTGTCTGCTTTATACAAAATAATGCACAGCAAATACATTTTAGTAACCAGATTTTACAACCATGCTATACTATTGCTATAAAATATATCACATGACAATTTCTTCCAGAATAGAGTTATAAAATTATTTATGCTTGTCAATCAGATGAATTAAATGAGTTATAGTAATGTATATGTTTGGAACATAAGTTTTTAACACAGATTATTATGCTGCTGTTAAGTAGATTTTCAAAAACACTTGAATAAATGTTTCATTTTCTATGCCTTCTAAAATAAGACATTTACTTACTACAAGAAACTGCATCATTTAAACTCATTATAACTGACATATTTTATGAATTATAACATAGATATTTAAGTAATGATATAAAATAACTCACATTTAGATGTTAAAGAGTTCATTTTCCTTCACATAGTCGCATTTGCATCAGATCTATTTCCTGGTAGAGAGTTCTTCCTGAATCTGTGATGTGTCAGTGTGATATTTAGGTCAAAGGTTAGACTAACTGCTTTCAGCTTCTTTGTGAGAATTCTGAGAGTTGAAGCTTTTGAAGTAGCTCATGGACACTGTGCATGAGACAGCCCACATCCCAGATTGTCTCCCTTAACATTTTGGCGGGAAACTTATTAAAAACTAGTGACAAACATTCATTTAGCAGTGTAAATGCATCTAAACATGACAAAACCTTCACAATGTATTTTACAGTTTATTACAGCCTCTATGTAAGTGAAATTAAGCCCAAAATTATTAATAAGTAATAAAACTCAATATTTTTGTCCCAACTCAATTTTTATGCAAATCTTATTATTTACTGTGTCTATATGATCAAAAGCATTTCTATATATTAATAAAGAAAAGAAAAGAGAGTAGAAAATAAAAGAGTGTAAGGCAGAAATAAAAAAATGTAAGAGAAAGCTATAGGAAGTATATACAATGGAATATTATTTACTGTTTATATTAATAGAGTTAAAAATAAAACATATTATTTACTATTATTTAGTTCTAATTATTATTAGTTAAAGCATGACAGATTATTTACAAACAAGCATAAGCAGTATCATCAAGAAAGTATAATTAGGAATAGCATTTGAAGAACATATAAACTTTTTACAAGGAATAAATATGTTATCATTCTATTAATCATATTTTCATTACTCTTCTCTCCCTGCCCTCCCCCACCCTTTACCCACTACATAATCTAAATAGAATGTCATTGTTTAAACAAAGAAAAGAAGAAAAGGAGAAGAAAAAAAAGATAAAGAAAAAAAATGTATCAAATTACTGACCTTACTTCTTTTTCAGAAAGAGAAACAAATTGAATCATAGCTTATCAGTTCTTCAGATATTTTGACTGGTTATGAAACAAAACATTTCTTTGCACACAGAGAATAACTTTGATTAAATCTTTTTCAGAATATCTGTGGCTTTCTGGAAATGCAGGAACTATATTTAAAAAGATTAATAATGAAATAAAATGATGAGAAAAAAAAACATAGAACAAATCATTTGTTTTTTAGTCTCTTCTTCTTCTCTGAAGTCTTCCACGAAGTTTCAGTTGCCAGTCTCTTTAATGAAGGACTAGCCCATTCCATTTCCTCTATTTTATCCAAAATCTTATTTTTTTTTGATAAACAGTAAAGCAGAGTCTAAGTCATCGAAAATTTTTGGACCATCAGGAAGGAAGATTTTAAGCTTGGCAGGAAACAGAAGGTATGTTTTAAACTGTGCTTTTTAAGCTCCCTTATTAGTGGCAGAAAAACTTTTCTTTTAGCTATTACCATGGAAGAATAGTCATTGTCAAAACGCACAGTTGTCTCATTAATCTTAACAGGAGCTTTAGCCCAAGCAGATTTAAGAACCATCTCTTTATCAAAAGATGATAGAAATCTAACTATAACTGATCTAGGATAGTTTTTGTTAGAGTTAGTATTAGCTATAGATCTATGTGCTCTTTCAATACCAAAAGAGAATGCTTCTGGTAAGTCTAAAGTTTTAGGGAGCCATGATGTTAAAAAAGAAGTAATATTGTTACCTTCAATATTTTCTGGCAGTCCAAAAATCCTAATGTTATTGCGCCTAGATCTATTTTCCAGGTCATCCAGCTTTGCTTGTAAATGTGTATTTTGTTTCAGCAGAAACTCAATGTTGATTTCCTCTTCTTGAATTCTATTTTCCATGTCATTCACAGCTTCTTCTATGCCTGTCATCTGGATCTTCTGCTGTTGCAGGTCTATATGTAACAAGTCTATTTGTTTTGTAGTTTTTTCTATGAAGGTGTCTGTTTTAGTATCCATTTTATCCATCTTAACAATACGTTGCTGGATTATATTTATCAGAGACTGAAGTTCTTTCTTGATGCTGGAGTCTTGAGAATTTGTCTTACTGGAACTCATTTCAGACTGATAAACTGACAGGAAAATTTCCAAAGTGATTTCTGACAGGAATATTGTTAAAATCTCCTTTCTTTTTTAGATATAGTTCAAGAACTATATAAAACAAACATATTTAGAAAGAAAATTACTTCAAAAATTATTTTTTTAAGTAATTAATTCCTGTCAGTGTAATGAAATTGGTGGAGCTGAAGAAATCTGCTGCTATCCTGTGTTCATCCTTGGCCACGCCCCTTGTGGTGATATTCTTGAAGCCAATTGGGTTCATATGTTCATCAAATGTAGAACTCTCACACAATACTGGAGTGATTTTAGACATTTCGCAAAAGCCCTGTGGTCTGATAACTGTCAAATTACTAGCTCTTTGATATTATTCAATGTCCCTACCCCAAGTGTAATTCCTAGACATCAGTTACCTGTTCTTTGGTTAATTCTAGCTATTGGTCGAAAAATAATTACATTGAACTGGAAAAATAAGCAAGATCTTATGTTTACTGAGTTTATTTCAATAGCAAAATCTGTATGTAAAAAAGAAATGCAAACTATTTACCAGAGATCATCAAATGTAACACACAAAAGACTAGCGTGCCAAAAACTGGAGAGATTGTTAGATAAATATTGACTACCTTTCTTGGATAAAACAAATGTTTATCATGGGTGTTTGTATGTAGTGTAAATAGTTATGTTTTATATTGTTTATTTTTAATACTTTATGTCTATGTTTATTAACAAAATTTAATAGAAAATGTTTTTGGGAAAAAAAACACATTTTTGAGGAGCAGACTAAAAATATGAGGCAAAAATCTGTATAGCTGAGAGGTATGCTCTTAGATCAAGGTATCTTGATAAGACTAACAGGAATAAAGGCTCAAAAGAGGAACATATTTTAAATGATTTGTGTTAACTTAGCATGCATTTTCTAAAGCAGATGTGTGTGTCTGTGTGTGAGAAAGTTTGTGAGATCCACCATTGTCAGCTACAAGGAGGCTTGCATACCTCTGGACCTTTCAGCTGAAGAAATCTGGATAAAGCCTAAAATAAATGGGTAACAAAGGCTCAAAATTATGAACATACTTAATTATTACTATTATAAAATTACAAACTTACTTAAATAAAAGGATTTGTGTTAGCATGAATTTTCTGAAGGGAATAAAAAAGTCCTAAACTCAAATGTATGTCATTTAGTAACTTCTATCTCCAACGACTGGCCACAAACCAAACATTTTTGGAGTAAGGGACCAAAAAAATAAAGTAAATACCTGGATATGATTTTAAAGTGTTATATATGTAAAATGCTTCCTCCAACACCATTAACATATACTACAAGTTTGAAACCTTAAACAGACAGCCAATTTTACATTAAACAATGTAAATATATGTAAGTGAACACCACTCTGTTGTGCATCACTGCTTGCTTAAATGCCTTACAGCCCTTTGGGGGCGTTATTTTTTAAATATATTTCGCGTTTTAACATTTTGTTTCACACCAATATTTTTACATGAAAACTATGAGATATGATAAAATCAACCCAAGTCACACCAAGGGTGGTGTTTGCTAGTTGCTACTGCGCATTCCAGAGTACGCTAGTATAAACAATCGCCTATATATTTTAAGTGATAATTTAATAACGGCATTTTTAAAAAATAAACTTAAACGAAGCCAGAAATAACGGCGGTGTGTGCGGGTGGCAGGTTCAAAATCAGCGACACTTCTTAAATATTATTCTATCAGTAAATACAATAACAGGTTTTGCACCAACACGCATTTTATGAATAATTAATTCACTGGTGGTGTATAAGAAAATCACACATTTTTCTATTGACAATGTAGAATCAGGGGTGTTCTGTAAACTTCTGGGAAGTTGAGAGGCACGAAGTGTAACTGTTAAAATCACAATCATCCCAAAAACAAGATAATACAAATCATTATGGTGGCGCGTTTTCTGTTGGCGTTTATATCGACAAACAATACTTCAACACGAACTAAACAGGAAAAAATGTGTACCTAACCACTTTTATTTCTTATTCCCAGTAATGTTTGAAAATAAAGGGGGAAGGGCACTTTGCCAACTACAACCACACAAAAAGTATAGTTTCTTTTCGTTTTCAGTCTTCTATGCTCTGCTTCCACTACAACCAAACGTTTTTGAAACTGTGACAAAATATGGATGACCCCTTATGTCGGAGGCCGAGCATGCGCATGCTCGGTGAAGGTATTGGTGCAGTAGTTATTTAACTGAGCAGTGGCGATTTGAACGGGAGGTGAGTGAGTCTGCGCTTCTGTAGGGGAGGGGTATTGGGGTTAAATGTCTGCGGGGTAAAAAAGCTGCTGGAGTAATAGTCATTGTCAAATATTTGGGTAGCGATAAGTAGTATAGTATAGGTCATTTTAAATGTAGATTTTAAGTACTGTTTTAGGAGGAATTGACCAGGGCCCATTAGAGTTGAAATAAATATGTTTTTCTTATAAAACTAGCAAGAAGGCATTGGAGCAAATGAACTGTCTTGGCAGAGTAAATGTTCACTATATTTTATGGGGGTCACTTGGGATAAAACAAAAAATCCGTAGTTGAGTTGTAACGTATGAAGGAGGGAAAACTAAACGCAAAGAAGAGGGTGAAACATATCCTGATTTGAAGGGGAGGGAGTACGTATAGTGGGGTAGTTAAACGCTGATGTGTGATTGTGTAGCCCTTTTCCTTGTAGTGGTTATGTCAGCGATATGCTTGAGTTCGCTATCTTAAAACTGAGTGGATAGAGGAGTCACAAAAATATAAATGCGGTTATAAGGACTTTTTATGTTAACTTCATTTGTCTAATGATATGTGACTTAACGACTGGTTTGCGTTTTCACTGTTAAACTGAAGAATGACAGTTCCCTTGTACTTCATCGTTGTTGTGGCCAGCTTTTTACTACAGGAACAATTCAGAGCAAAAAGGATGAATATCGTGCATGATGTATATAATGCAGTAATATGAGGAAGCTGAATTCCCCTGTCTTGTTTTGTGATCTCAAGCAATTACTTGAGCCAGCAGTTTTTTTGTGAGATACAATTAATTGCAGTAAACGGGGCTGGTGGTGTTCGCGGCGGTGTAGAAAAGATGCTAACTTTTGAACTGTGTGTATTCCCTCAGTATTGGAGCTTTTGACTGTAGTTCTGTCTCCCTGAAAGTACTCAGCTTAATCTATGGTATAGTGCAACTACTGACCTCTACTGGTACGAGCAGTGCTTTGGAAAAGTTTTGCGTTTTTTTTTTTTCTTTCTAATCTTAGCCTTACAAAAAGCGTACGTTTTCTTCATCTTTTTTTTTTTAAATGCTGTACTTTTTTCCAAAGTTAATTCTATTCACTGTTGTATTTGTATGGGTTCTTCGAGATGGTGTAACATTGGATAATTGTTTGCTGCCCACTACTGCCAAAACATTTAATACCTCACTTTCTGTAGATGTATTCCTGGAGACTGCTTATGAGGTGTAGTGTGCGTTTTTCATCTATGCACTTTTTTTTTAAATATATTTTAATTGTAAGGTTTTTTAGCCAGGATTTGTGTGCCACAATGCCATTTATGTGTTCTTTGGTTGAATTTTATAGTAAAGTACTTTTTGTACCTTTTGCATATATTCAAAATGTCATGCCTATCTAGAGTGTAGCAATGCTTCTGCACACTTGAGTGTTTTGCCTTGTATACCCCTTTTAGACTGAAGGTACTGTTTATTTTAGTGTACTACAATCATTAAACTGCCGGATGCTATTCTAGTGAAACCTGTATTATGGAACCTTCTCTAGATCTTTAGACTTCAGCCAAACACAAAAAAAAGTCTTGTAGATTAATGCTTTGTTTCTTTTAGCTGGAGAGCACACCACTTTTGGTCGGCAGCTGAGCATCTAGGTATTGCCTCGTTGTACAAGAAGCTTCTTAATAGAATATTGTTCCCTAGTATTTTATGTTTTATTCCTTCTATTCTTCTCACCACCATTCATAGAAATAGATCCTTTCTTTCCACAAGCTGTACAAAACTCTTCTAAGTTCTAGTGCCTCTTTCTCTGCATTCAAAGTATAACTTGACTGTTAATGTCTGTTCTACCCCAAGAGTAGATTCCTACACTTTAAGGCGGTTTGCTATTTTTTCAGTCCGTTTCCAAGTAAACCGTTTGTTTTCACTTTTAAGATACAAGTTTATAATCTAAATTAACTGATTTTATTTTGTACTGCTTTGCTCACCTCCATCTTGTCTCTACCCTGTTTGTCCTCGCTTTGCTCGGGCTTACTCCACTCCCCTATCCCTTTCTCACCCACCTTTCTTAGGTTTATACTCTCATAACCTTGATTCAGTCCTAACCACTGTATCCAGTTAATCCAATTAAAGCTTTCTCCACCCAATTCTAACCTCTTCCCATCTCTTAATACTATCCCCCTTACACACCAACATCTCTCCCCCCACACCCCTCCTATAACCACCTTCCCACCTTGATAGTCTTGATCACTCTCGTCCACTTTCATTCTTCCTAACTCCATCTGTTATTGGTTTGTCTAACTGAAAACTTGCATAACATTCTTTTTTCGTTATTACACATACCTAACTACACCTCCTAACTCATCATACACATCCTTCCATATCATGTTGTCAGTCTCTTTACAACTTCCTACTCATCTACCCTGCATTCCAAACTTCCTGTCATGTAAACCTGTACCTTTAACCATCTCCCACACTTACACATGCAGCAAGCCAAAAGGATACCCCATATCCTTCTACACACAACTCCATAATTTCATATTTACGCACTTCTACTTCCCCTCAGCTGAAGTATAAATCCTTTACTTGTTACTTCTATCTTTGTAAACTCACTCTAACAACACTCTCGCTAGATGTGGACATCACCCCAATCCTGCCCCTCCCACCTCTCCATCATCCCTCCACCCACCTTACACCAACCTCCCCCACTTCCCACTCCACTACCAAAATGTCTTACTATCCACGCAGTGAATGTAGTCTACTTAATGAAACTACTGACCTGCGTTCTTTGATAGCCCATCACTGTCCACATATCTTGACTATCCAAAACATGGCTAAAACCTTACAACTCAACACTGAAATCTTGCCTCCCAGATGTAACTATTGCCATCAAGAGATGCTCATCAGAAAGGGGAAGGGATTGCAATCCTGTACTCTGAGCAACTCAAGTTAGCTTGTTTCCCCTACCTATACCGCTCCCAAACTTCCTCCCAGCTGAGCTACTTATTTTTAATTGTCACTTTAACCCCCCCCCAAAAAAAAAAAAAGTAAGCAGCCATCTGTATACCCATCCTTGAAGCAATCTTGTCATGGATTTCACTCCATATACCCCATGAGACCGTTCTAGACAGTTATCCTAGGTGATGTCAAGTTTTTTTCAACCAACTCTGCAAATCTTAGCATTAACCTCCATGGCTTCAAACAGCTAATTTAACATCCACTTACTTAAATAAAACAAAACGGTGAAGTTCTATTCTGGATTTGATCCTGATTTCTAATCCAGATTTCTATCCTATCCCCAGCACTCTACCTGACTCCGAGTGACCAGGTCCCTATTTTTATGTGACTGTTCAAATTCCCTGGTCCCACCTTTACAGACACTGCCGGAACCTTTCCTGCTTTGATGCTGAAACCTTCAATAACAGACTCATGACCTAGCTGCTCTTACCCTTCAACAATCCATTTCTTGAATTTAACCATACTTTCCACAGTATTGTAAACTCCCTTATCGATAAGAAAAATTAGATTAAAAGGCAACCACACCCCCTGTCTCAAAAGAAATTATTTCCCTTATGAAAAAGTGTGTTTGGAAACAATGGCTAAAAACTAAATCCACTATGCTACTCCAGAATTACAAGATTTGGAAACTTCACCAAAAGTCAAATCAATGAAGAAAAATTCTACTGTAAGACCCAGTCCACCAACCACTGTAACCCAAAATAATTCAGGCACACCATTAGTAAAATCCTCCATCCTGGGAGAGCTACTACCCCTAATCCGTACCTTAACAATACTCCACAGGAAACTGCCAAACTTCTTAACTCAACTTTGAGTCTATCCACAAACTAACCCACAATGACCAAAACAACCCCCCCACCTCTTCCTCTATTTCCAGTGCCACCCAATTTCTCTTAAACCAGTCCCCATTGCTTGTATAAAATCTCTTCTGCTTAAACCAAAACCCGTTTCCCCTCTTGGTAACGTCTTCTGATGACCTCTCTTCTGTCTTAATCTCACAGGTGCCTGTATAACCTACCCAATCTCAATACTTGAAAACAGATTAATCCAAGAAGCTACTGTCCCTGACATCTGGAAATCTTTCTACACCATACCACTACACAAAGGTGGTAACTCCACCGATAGTCCTAGTTTTAGATCCATAGCCATTCTCTTCCTACTCTCTAAAATCCTCAAAATGCATACATAGTCAGCTCCTGAAATATCTACAAAAATCAACTAGTGCCCTGTCTTATCTAGACCTCTTTAAAGCTTTCAAGAAAGTTTAGTTAGCTTAGAGTGAGAAACAATCTGTCAACCACTCCACCTCCACTATCCTCTGGTTCTCAAGGTCTAGGTTATAGTCAGATGGCATACCACCTGCTCACCTTTATCTATCCAGACAGGAGTTCCCCAAGGCTGTATTCTAGGGCCCCTTCTTTTCAACATCTTTACTAAAAATCTCCACTCATCCTGTATGTAGCATCTCCTCCCTTGTACAATACACAGACAATTCTATATTTCCTTCCCTGATGATATCACCCACCCTCATTCCGTTACACCACTCTTTTCTCACCATCGAAAAATGGCTAACTGATGACCAACTCATCTCAACCCAAAAAAAAAATTTTTATTCCCACATCTTTCACCCATCATAAGACCACCTTCATCTCATGTCTTTGACAACATGATTATTAAAGCTGAATTCCACACTATGCTCCTTGGCACTACAATTGATGACCAATTAAAATTTTGACCCCCATTTGACTGTTTTTATATTAAAAAAAAAAAAAACAAAAATTGGGACTGCTCTATAGAAATAAAAAAAATTCTCTCTCCTGACTCTAAACTAGACATGTCCAACCTGCGGCCCATGGGCACATGCGGCCCTCAGAGCTCTTTCATGCGGCCCTCTAACTCCAACATTGATGTACGCATGTCCCAAAACACTTTTTTTTTTGTTGTATTTTTCGCGCCCATGACCTGTAACTCTAACATCGGTGTGCAGATGCGCCAAAGCATCCTTCTAGTTTTTATTTTTTTTGTGACAAAAAGGGTCTGTGTTCATGCCAAAGAATCAGTGTGTGTGAGTTCTTGCTGAAGAGGGACTCGTGTATGGATTTGCCGCCACTGCCTTTGAAAGAGACATCACTTAACCTGTGTTAATAGGTAAGTATGGGATGAGTGAGTGCATGCATGAAAGCAGAATGTTTGTGTGTGAAAGTAGAAGACTGTGTGTGTTTGTGTGCGTGACAGAGAGACACATGCACAAAGAGGCTAATGACGATCAGTCTACCTACTGAACACAGCAAGTTAGCTCACAAATATATCTTACATTAAAAGTGCACTTTCATTAAATTGCAGCTTTCTTGACAGGGAGAGTGTTTGTATTGAATATGAAATCATATCTCTCAACTGTATGGATTTTCAAAGAATGTCTGAATTTTTGCCTCCTCTTCCAATTAGTGTCTTTTGCTTAGGAAATAAAAGTAGTCATCCAAGGTAATGCAGTTCCAGGGAGTAGGAATGAGACAGCAGCCTAGGGTTAATGGGTCAGTAGTGGATTTTCGCACCTGTAACTCTAACATCGGTGTGCATATAGTTTTTTTTTTTTTCTTTTGACAAACAAAAAAGCACCCAGCACTATTTTATCATTGGGGAGTTCTAAGCAGTGGTACATTGGACAACAGTAAGCATATCTTTGGTGGCTCATCAATACTGGCAAATCAGGTGGGCACAATGTCATTTTTAAAATGTTCACATTTTAAAGATAGGCTAAAAAAGTACCACATATGTATAGATCAAGGAGTAAATCAGATAAGTACAAAGAGTACCTTTACGCCACCTAATCATCCTATTATTGATACTTTCGATAAAGTAGTTACAAGAGAAATTTATCATGAATATAAGAATTTGAAAGAGGCAACAAATGTTAATAATTTATCATATGATGAAATTAAACTACTTTGTGAAATTAAGAATAACAGTACTAGAATAATGAAACCAGATAAAGGGGGGGAGGGATAGTGCTATATGATAATATACAGTATACAAAGAAAATGTATGACATATTTAACTGGAAACTGAGACTATTTCTTTGAACGAGTTGCATATAGCCTATCAACGCATTGACTCGTATATAGAGGAATATCTACTAGATGGTAGAATTACAGAAGAAATATATAAATTTATTAAGGTTAAATTTCCAAAGGTAGCCACTTTGGTAGGTATACCAAAGGTTTACAGAGTGGTCCTAGCAGCAGGGAACTCAGAAAAGTGACTACCTTCTGGATTTAAGTATCTTTGCTTTTTTTTTTCACTTGAAATAGCGTCTGTAGCTTACCTTGAACTAGCCTGAACTGTTTTTTAACTGATTGCTGCATTATTTTAAAATCTGCACTTAAGTTACATTTTAGTCGAATTTGATCGAAGTTTGCTTGTTTGTTTAATTTAACTGTGGAGGCTGCCCACTAAAGTGTGCTAGCCTGTGTAACTAATTTATCACTGTTTCTGCATTTTCTGTGCGTTTCTACCAAAAAACAAAAAAATAATCCTTGTTTTCCCGCCTTCCTCGACTAGTTTAGACCAGTTTACAGGCATTGCTGTATTCTGGGCTGTGGTGTAGTTCCTGTGTTGTCCATTACCTTACTTGGATAGAAGGAAGTTTCTTTGCTCACCAGTGGGAGTGGGGAGCCTTGAGCAGCCTACCTGTCCTTGGGGGAGGTGACCTCAGCAAGAAGCTGTAGTAATTGGTTGTTTTGGACCATTTCTAGCTCTTTTGTAGTTCACTGTTTAAAATCTGCGTTTGCACGGCTTTGCGCGGTTGTGCGCATAGCGCAGCGCCGGTTAAACTTTTTCTGGCTCCACCAAGTCTGCTCTTCAAATTTTCCCTTAAGGAAGCTCTACTCTTAGTATAACCAGACTGCTCACTGTATTATAAGCCTAGCACTTGTTCTCAATACTTCTCTACTAAGTAAGCACTCTCATACTAAGTAAAGCACTACATCTACTTACCACCCCTGTGAATATCCACTTCCCTTAAAGGTATACCACTCCCTTATACTGTTCTAGCATGTCGAGTGGTAGATTACTGGCGTGCTCCAGTTCAGCTGGTCAATCTGGGTATCTTGAGACAATACTACAATTGTCTCATGTACACAGACAACCCTCTCCTCCTCCTAACAAACACAAATACATGTGAGAGATGCAACTATATAGCCAAACTGGAGGCTGAACTCTCTCAACTCAGGGATGGCATGACCAGACAGGAGGAGATGGCAACCACACACACAACAATCCCAGTCCCACATAGACCTACCACAACTGCAAACCAAACACGTAAAAACACAAAGACATACTCTGAGGCTCTAATAAAGAACTTACCAAAACAACAGAGGCTCCCAAAGCAGACATCCAAAAATCCACCACCTCAAAACAAAACACATGCAACACATACTTCAATAAATCAGTGTGTCGACCAATCACAGCCCTTAAGGCCAAACACCTTGCCTGATACACTAGTAATAGGTGACTCCATAGTCAGACACTGATGTCCCGCTGAACAAGGTGAAGGTGACTGAGCTGTCTATCGGGAGCTGGGATCTGCCACATAACACATGCACTCAGGTCACTCCAAAGCAAGTACAAATATGACTCCGTCATTGTCCATGCAGGTGTGAATGACCTGAGACGTACCTCCCTGGGCTACATGAAAAGAGACATAGAGGAGCTCTCCGATTTATGTAGCTCAGTGACCCTGACCCTGAGCAGCATCTTGCCCTCACCAAGAATGATACCACAATACAAAGACAAGATGATCAGCTTTAACAATTGGCTCAAGTACTGGTGTCATTCTAAGGGGATCCAATGTCTGTCTGCCTGGGATGATATGTTGGACAAGCCACGCTGCTTTGCAAGGGATGGCTTACACCTGTCACCACTGGGCTTCCGGATATTGGCCAAGGCTCTTGCCACCCCCATGGTGTCTTTTTTAGGCAAGGCTCAAAAGGCAAACCCACCTCCTTAGAAAACAAAAATGGAAAAAAGGGTAATGCTGCTCAACGCCAGAAGTCTAAATCTCAAGATGCAGGCCCTTGATGCACTCCTCAGCATGGAGAACATCTATGTCTGTGCAGTAACTGAAACCTGGTTCAAGGCTCCTGAGAGCACCCCAGCGCTACCAGGCTATACCTCGTATCATGCTTTTCAGCCCCAAAACCTGGGCCGAACCACAAAAGGAGGGGGGGGGGAGTGTCCATATTCATAAAGGACACCCACACCTCCAGGTTAGTAGCAACACATGAAGCATCAGAGACCATACAGGTGCAACTAACCATAGGCAAAACTGCTATACAACTGGTAGCATGTTACAGACCACCCTCCCAATCTCAAGAACCCCACTCAGCCTTCCTGAAGACATTGGAGGATATGAATGCATCACAAAATACCATCATACTGGGAGACTTCAACTACCCAAACATAGATTGGGTACATTATTCTAGCCCTAATACCCTAGCCCAAAGGTTCCTGGAATTCATAAATTCAAATGCACTGGAACAACTAGTCACCTCTCCCATTAGTGGAGATAATATACTAGACCTGATCATCACAAACATGGGGACAAAATGCTCCACACTGGAAGTATACCCCTCACTAGTGAGATCTGACCACAAACTAATCACCCTGGATATACATATCTCACCTCCACCCCCAGCACAAAAGACCACAGTGAAAACTTCTCAAAAGCAGACTTCACTCTTAAGACTGAGATGGTATCCTTTAAGCCCACTGTGCCAGTGGATACCACATCCCACAATGCCGAATCCTTCACAAATGCTTTCTATGGACATCTCCAAGAATGCATGGATCATGCAATCCCAAACAAATCCAAGTCCCTCTCCACCAAATGTAAGCGTCCTGTCTGGTGGACCTCAGCCATAAACAAATTGTATAACAAAAGAAGGAAGCTACTGCACGTCAGAGCGAAATCCCATGAAGGGAAGACATGTCTGATCAACATTAGCAGAAAACTGCATTCTCTCATAAAAACATCCAAGGCAAACTTTGAGAGAAAAATCGCTAAGGGCACTAAAGATAACCACAAAGCCTTCTTCAGCTATGTTAGAAACCTGGGTGGAAACCCTCAGATATGCTCAGAGTTGGTTCACAACAACAAAAAATACACTGAACCCACAGATATTGCTAACATTCTGGCTGACAGGTTCAGTGCAAATTTCTCCCCTCCTTCACCCTCAAAAGAAGAAATACTTATCTCAGCTGAATGTAATCTCCCTGTCATCTCAGATGTCTAAGTGAGAACCGCCTTAAACAAAGCAAAAAACACAGCATCAATGGGACCTGACGGTATCCCGGGGTGCGTGTTACGTGAACTCCAAGAGGAGCTAAACCCACACATAAAAATGCTATTTAACCTTAGCCTTACTTCGGGATATGTACCTGAACACTGGTGTACAGCAACAGTGGTCCCACTCCACAAGGGGGGTGCCTCTACAGACCCTGGAAACTACCACCCCATAAGCTTAACTAGCCTGGTCTGCAAAGCTATGGAAAGAATCATTATGGAACTCATAAACAGAGACATAGGGGACCTACAGACACTTGACCCCACCCAGTTAGGATTAAACCTAGTTGACTTTTTCGAAACAGTCACTAGAGCCATTGATGAGGGCAAAGCAGTCCATACAGCATACCTGGAATTGGCTAAGGTCTTCGACACAATACCCCACTCAGGCATCATAGATGAGCTAAACAGCTTAAAAGTAAACCCTTATGTCACTAGATGGGTTGCAAACTGGCTAAAGGACAGAACCCATAAAGTTAAAATCGCTGGAGCAATGTCAGACTCAAAGCCAGTCACTAGTGATGTCCCACAGGGATCTGTCCTGGGACCCCCCTCTTGTTCGGCATTTATTTCTCAGATGTTAAAGCAAACATGGGAGGGCTGTGGCTGACAAAGTTCGCAGATGACTGCAAACTAGGCGCCATAGTCGATACACCAGCAGACACACACACATCCTACAAAAAAGGCCTCACTGAAACGGACAACTGGTGCCGTAGTCACGGCCTTAAACTAAATGCCAAAAAATGTATAGTCATCCTTTTTGGAAAAAACAAAGTACCCACAAATAGTCACATAGACAGCAACCCACTGAGTACGGAAAAAGTAATGGGAGACCTAGGGACCCAAGTAGACAGCGACCTCTCATTTGACCCCCACGTTGCCAAAGTGGTTAGAAAAACATTCTACCTTGCACACCTCATCATGAAGGGATTCACATCCAGATCCAAGGATGTCATTGTACCCCTATATTCCTCCCTCATCAGACCCATGATTGAGTACAATGCCCCATTTGGTATGCACCTCACCCGGCATTTGCAACAGATGGAGAGACCACAAAAGTACCTCACCAAAAAGATCAAGGGTCTCCAACATATGTCTTATTCTGCCAGACTAAAGAAACTTCAGCTCTATTCAGTAGCATACCGCCTGCTCAGAGGTGATCTCTTCCTGACGTACAAGGCCATGTCCAATCAGGATCTGATGGACATGCTCCACCTCAAAAAATCCAAATCCATCAGGACCAGAAGAGCTAAAGACTTAAACCTCGGCACAAGTATGAATAGGACATGCTGGAGGGATAGATTCATATCCCAGAGGCTTCCCATGCTTTGGAACAGGATCCCAGTTCAGATAGGCAGAGCCCCTCACTGACTCTCTTCAAGAGAAATCTTGATGAGTGGATGGGAGATCGTAAGTTTACCCCAGGGGTCACATCTGTGTCACTGCTAGACAGGGGCACCTATTATATAAGGGGACCTTCATTGTGTCACTACTAGACAGAGGCACAGTATTCTAGATTTATTCTGTACATTTTTGTACCATTTCATGGGGTGGTAAAAGCCTCTTGTAGCTTATTCAGAATTGTTTTATTAAGTCAGTAATGTGAATTCTTTACTTTATTACAAATTTGTTGGCTTATTTTTGTGGATTATAGTATTGTAGGACTGCTAATATTGACATTTTATGTAGTTGGACTGCTGGTGTGGTTTTCCCAGTGAGAAATGCTAGTGCTGTAGTGAATATCTGTTTATTTATATATATATATATAACTAAGATGTTAGAGTTAACTGTTAGATTAGAATTAGAATTAGAATGAGAATTAGAATTTTAAAGCACATATTAGGCATTTATTACATTTTATTCATTGTTCGAATGCCCCTACAGTACAGCCAGGAGATCCACTTTGGTCTCCTGCACTAGCAGCGAAAAATGCAGCCCCAAGACAATTTCTGTTCACTCAATGCGGCCCCAGCAAGCCAAAAGGTTGGACACCCCTGGCACAAGCATTCTTCCCACCTTGCCCTTCTCTATGTCTCTCCCCTATACTTACACATCTACAATCCACGTTAATAACCAAACTCAAACATATAACAACATAGCTAGATTTGTCAGTAGCCAGCCATACAAGTCGTACCACTGCCTTGCCCTAAAACAACTCCTGTGGCTAGAATTCCCCCATCTACTGCTTCTATCCGAGCTACAAATCACTCCCTCCTTACTAAATAAAACCCTCTGCCTGTCCTTCCCTCTCTGCTCTAGTATCTCTCTATACGCCTACTCCTAATCTCCATAGCTCTGATAAACACCTTCATATTTACAAACCTAATAAAACCATAGGCAAACTACTTTACAAAAACAATGTCACAAGCCTGGATCAAACTCTCCTACAAGATTCAAAGTATCAAATCAACTTAACAGTTTTTAAAAAAAAACTGAAACTACTTTGCAAACTCAAGCTCCTGCCCATGACAGGACCCTACCTAATTCACCCCCAACCCTAAAACCTATATCTCTTAGATAAATAGAGGAAAAACAACAAAGTAACAAGTCTGTCAGACAGATGAGAAGCTGTTAGATGCTTCATTGTACATAGATTTTATGTAAATAGGCAACATAGTGCAAAAGTGTTGCTATCTAGATGGTCTTTATGCAATATAATATTATGCTAACATGGATATTAACTTTTTTGTACTCTGGACTTAATTAGGTGTTTAATTTTGTTGCTTATTCGGGTTTATCTCCTGTATAATTTACAGTTTTTATCTTGTATACTCATTCCATGTAGTCATTTTTCAAATTGTACAGCTTTGAATTTATGCAACTTCAAATGGTGTAATCTTGAATTTATATAATTTTTGACATTTTGGGAACTTTTCTCTGGTCGCCACTGAAAGTGGGCCTGATCCATCTTGGCTTCAGTTTTCTCCGTGCACCACTGCTTAGTTTTCCAGTGCAGGAGTTCAGCTGCCCTGGATGTTGATATTAGGAAAGCCATAGTTTTGACTTGACATGTTTTCAATAATTAAATGCTTTGTTCTTTAGAAGTATATGTGTAAATGAAGCTTTCATCTACTGCAGAAAGACCATCTCTTAGAGAGAAATGGATGTGAAATTATAAGGTATTTTGCAGGCTTATTTTATCACCAGAAGTGCTCCATGTGTGCATGTCCCCTTTCCATGCAGTTAGACAACATCGCTTTTGTTTATTTAGGTTTCTTAGTCTAGAAGTGGTGACTTATTTCTTTGGTGGTTTGCTCCCAACCCTGCCCTTGTCTAAAATGGTGAAAATTTAAGGATATTGGAATGTTCTATTTTACACAAATTTAGATTGTGCTACTGTAACCTGGAAGAAGGTAAGGCAATGCATAATTGTAGTTAAGCAAGGGGAAGTGTAAGTGAAATGAAGCTAGAAGACTTTTACAGAGGTTGAATATGTAGGAGCTTACTACATGGTTTTGTAAAAATATTGGGCAGTTTTAGGATTAGACTTAACATGTCATTTCATAAGTGATGGCTTGGTTTATTCCTGTGTTTGCAAAAAATAGTTATGCACATCAGTTTAAGGGGAAGGTTGTACGAGTATTTTTCATTCAGCTCATATGCAGTTTGCAAGGAAAACATCGAAAGAAAGAAAAAATGCAATAGTTTTCCAGTGCATTTTATATATAGTTTGCAACAGATGGTTATATACTGCGTAGTACTGGTAGCAATAAATAGCTGCTGTTTATATTAGATTTACAGTTGAGATTAATGGAAAATTGTGTCTTGACAGAACCTTATTTCTCAGCTGTCTGTTTTTGCCAGAATATTTTGCTAGAATTTTTTTTTCACACAACTCCTGAGAATTAAATCGTTAAGTTACAGCAGACTTTTACAGAAGTCTCTTCTGTTCGGCAGTGTATAGTCCTGATGAGAGTGGTTGAGTGCAGTTTTAGCTTTAAAAAATGCATATTCCTTCATCGACATGCACTAAAACTGTAGCAGTAGATTTTAAATCTAGTTAATGTCCAGATGAATTCTCTTGAGCTTTCAACTTCAGTGAAATGCCAATATTTTGGATGTGTTGCTGAAGTAAGTACAGGTTGGTAGAAGACAAAGCTGTTTAATGGTCCTCAAAGCAGCAAAAAAAAAAAAAAAAAACGCTGTGTCAGAGTACCTCTTTGATGTTTTTGAGGTATTCTTTCATTCTAAAGCTTTCTATTGGTACTCCTTTTTCAAATGCCATATACATTTTATTGGCTTGCCCTTACAGAACATGGCCTGCTTACCCTTTGATTGCCAGATGCTTTGAGAGATTAGGTACTCAAAGCCTTATTTGAGAGGAGCATCTTTTTATTTTTGTTAGTGGAATATGCTGTAATTTACATGTGCTTGTATAACTTGTAATAACCCATTTTAGTATTTTGACCACTGTGCATTTTCTGTCTAGTACCAAGTCTATGCTGTGTTTCTACTTTACACTGTGTGGCTGTAGTGCTGGATATGGTTCTTTGCTTGATCTAGTAAGAGGAGGCTACTCCCTGTATAGAGCCACTCTTCTATCTTGTTTCTGCCCTTATTGATTATACTGACATCTATTTCCAAAGCCAGCATCTCAAACTGGTGGATGTTTTTGTCGTCCCCCCCCCTTATACTCACTAAGTCATTTTGGCATTGTACAGAAATGAAGTGACCAAAAAGTGCATAAATCATGGGTCATGTAGGGATTTAATACTAAAAGTTCAAGATCAGTTATACACTGCTTAACTCCATGGATCTCAGGTTAAGAAAGTGAAATCGACCAGAAGAGAGTGACAAATTAAAAATCTGTGTATGGAATGAAGGATCCACTTGTGAACACTAATGTGGAAAATAAGTTTACAAACAAAATAAAACCAGTTAAAAGTAATAAGTGGCAGTCGCAGAAAGAATCTCAAAAGAATTTCTTATAAAATCTATAAACATTTAATTTCCTTTCTATTCAAAACTTGCAAACAGTGTGTGCTTAACGAAGTCGGTGGCATTGCTGTCACCCCTTATAAAAGCACCACAGATTTGTCCTACTATGAGGTAGAAAGCAGTAAACAGTAGTGCTCGACTGTCTTGGGAGGCAGGAAGAAGACTGGGTGTATATGGCTGGCCCTTGCACAATTTGCATGTCTGAAGAAAAGTGGCTGTAACATCTGGCACTGGTGCAGAAACAAGGAAATGGATCCCAAGTTTCTTAACTGAACACATGTACAGTGCGCACCCACATAATTAAAGGCAATCTGGCATTTATATAAAAAAAATTTGGAAGTCCGACTTGACGTCAGTACTGGACTGAAGGTGCTACCATCACTACATATGTTAATATGTGAAATAAACAAAAAAAGCACTGCTTAAAATCCAGGAAGAAAACGCACCTTCATATAACAGGCAGCAGAAAGCGCACATTTCTTCTGCAGCATAAAAATCACGTTTCTCTGAAGCACATTAGATGCTTCAACATTACATTTCATGAAAAATAAACTTTGTGATGTACTAATAAGATTAAAAAGGCCTCTGCAACAACAAAATCTAAATCTCTAGAAATTTGGAAACCAAAGCTTTTAAGCTAGGTATTCCTTGGCGAGACAAGTATAACAAAATCTAAATTTTTAAAGTATCAGCTAACTTAAAAGCTACAAAAGAAGCTTAACTGAGATTCTGAGCAAGTCACTTAACTAGGTACTGTCCCTATGCAAGTCTGAGAAAGGTCTTGAAGGTGGGTGATCTAGCCTGGAAAATTAAACCTAAGAAAAGGTGTTTAATAAAATAAGATACTGAAAGTGCACTTCTGTTAACTGGATAACCTCACTTGTCACTGGTGTTAATTTTACAGGGTGACCATGTAGCATTGTCTTAATAGAAATAGTAAATTTATCTTTCTTAAATAAAGAAATGAGATGCATAAAGTATAAATGACACATGTCAATGTATGAGTGCCGAGGGGAGAACTTTCATACAATGTGATAGGAGTTTACCTCTGTGCTTCCCACAGTTGTCGGTGTTCTCTTTGATCTTGGAACACTGGCACTAGTATGTTTATTCTGCAGTCATCTGGGATATGCCTTACTCTCCTTACCTTTGTGTGCCCTTGGGAGCTATCCCGCCCAGCATCTTTAAACTGTCCTTCTGTGACCTTTATATGAGCTTGCTGCTTTCCCTTGCTTCAATTTCTTTAGTACCATTTCTGTGGTAGGCTCCTCCTTTTCTCTCATCATAGGCTGCATGTGGGACAGTACAGCATCTTTTTTTTTTTCTTCTTCTTTCAGAAGCTGTTGGAAGTACTACCATCTGCCTTTGAGTTTCTCTTAGCATTTATGTACTATTGGAATCCTGGTGGTAGATTTCAAATCAGCATGAGGGAATTGATGGCATTTAATAAAGGGGAGTTATTGTTAGTAGTGTACTTTAACTTCTTTAAGAATGTCAGTGATGTTAGCAGTAAGTTTGCCCATGGTGGAGAGATCCCTGAAGTTGTGTTTAAAAACTGTCCTTTTGGGTGACATTATAGTGGCCAATCCTGTTTTATTTTGGTAATTTCATTCAGGATAGATGGTCTTTCTCTCTTTATGAAACGTGTAATTTGTGCATGCTTATGAGGATGTTTTTGCAACCTAGACTCCTGGATGTTGTCGCCCTTTAGTGTTTGCTTTTATAGATTTACCAATAGAGAAACCTTGTCCCATAGTAATAAAATACATTTCGAAGCAGGAAAAATTTAAATGGATTAAAGATCCAAAAAATCAGTGGCTAGATATGTCTGGATGGGTCTACTTTTTCTTGTCTATCCTTTTGAAAAAGTGCAACCCCATTTATGCGTAAGTGCACTTTCGCGACCGGTCTACCGGACCTGTAAAATAAAAAAAAAACACCACAAAAGCTTTTTTTCATGGGGGCAAGCCCCCCTGCATCTCCATGTGGGAGGCAGCACCCCACACACCCAGCTACTTTATATATACTAACTCCGATATCTCCACTACAGTGGAGAAATGGGTATATTACCTTATCTCCACTGTAGCTTGCTTCAGTACTGCAGTTTTAAACTAAAAGTGCACTTTCGCATAAATGGGGTAGTACTTTTTCTTTTCAAAAGCATGAGCTTTCGATAAATAGACTTGTTTGGATTGTCTGAAGGGCTTTTTACCTCTGTATGAGATGAGCTTAAAAATGAAACTAGATTTACAGTCTGATTTTGTACAGACAATATCTGGACGAAGAAGAGGCTTTGTGCCTACAGCAGAAAAATGGTTATCTGCAGAATAAGTTGTGCTGAAGGGGAAAGAAGCTACAAGTGGAAGTATAAAACTAAAAGTTGATTTAAGAAGTTGCAATTTTATAGTGAAACACTTGGATAAATATGAATAAAACTTCCCTGAATATCTGAAACATTGGTGGTATACCTGCAGCATTAAAGGTTAAATGATAACTTCTGTGCAGTCCAGTTTATAACTGGAGTGTAATGTCAGGTTACCAAGTATAGTGGAATCCTTTAAAGATGGCAGAAAACCTTTAGGAGGTGTTAAATTGGTTGGTGTGAAAATGAATAATTGGGGTCAGTGTGAAAATGATACAAGTAACTGCAGCCTGCTCAAATTCATGTAATTGTCTGCTATTGTGGACATTTTTATTTACATTTAATCACTTGACGAAACGTAGGAGGCGATGGCAGAAGTGAGAAATCTCTTGGTAGTGACAGCATCCTGAAAGAGGTCTTGTTCCTTGCCTACAAAAGTTAATTCTGGAGGAAAGGTTCACCTATATGGATATTGGCAGAAGTCATGGTGCTTCCTAATGGAGGAAAAATTAGAGATTGCCATTGTCTTGCCATTCCATTTCGACTTTAAATTATATGGCATTTTGGCAGCTTGTATGTAAAATCTCTCTTGGGTAAGAGATCTCTTCCACAAGCTGGAATTCCAAGATAAATTTCCTCATACAGGATTGTGTTCCTGATATGTCAACTAGAGACTGTTGATTTTCTTCCACAGGAAAAAAAATGGGGCCTTAGCTCTATTTCTAAGGTTTTCCACTCCACTGTGAGGAAATGCATTAGGATTTTGGGTGTTATGGCATCTGTGATTTTCATGATACCCTTGCCAAGACTTGACATGAAAGTGGTATCTGAAGTCTCTAGTCCCCAGCATCAACACACTTTGTGCATCAACACACTTTGTCTTTTCAAGTCCCAGTGCTGGAGTTTCTCAGAAAAGAAATCCTTTGGAGACTGACATCCTTAAATGTAGGTATCCCCTGCTCCAAAGCAGTCACCACAGGGGCTTCAGACTTTGGGGAGTAGTTTCAAGAGGGATAAAAGTGCAGGGGGGGGGTGGGACAGAATGTCAGACTCCGATACATAAATATCAAGGAGATGCTTGCCTTAATCAGTGCACTCCACTCTAAATAGTCCTGGGAACAAAAGATAGTTCAAAGTGATTACAGTCTCGGTCACAGACTGTCATAGTCGTGGTATATCGACAAGCAATAGGGGAACCGTGTTGTATCCCCTTTGCAGACTAGCCAAGTTAGCTTGGACTATTGACAGCATAATCTTATTCTACAGGCATCCTACATTCTTTTAGAGAAAAACTGTGCAGACAAGTGGAGCAGGGCAGATGCTCACAAATGGAAACTAGATCAGGATGTCTTCCAAGGTTTATTCCATCTGTGGAGAGTTCTCAGGTAAATGTGTCTGCTCAGAGAGGAGGTAGCCAACTGGCAAGATTCTGTTCAGGAGTCCATGCAAGAAAGCTTGAAAGACAGATTCCTTTCTTTTTGGATATGAATTTTCCTGTATGCTGTTCTGTTGACATTCGGGGTATGTTTTGAATATTTGGAAGGAATCACCCCAGATCATTGTGGTAACTTTCTGGCCTGGGCAGCCATGTCTTGCCCCTAGCCATTTCCAAAAGAAGTTGATTACCGTAAGCGTCCTGGCAGATTAGAATCTACTAACACAAAAACAGGAGTGTTTGATACACCCAACATAATCTTCAATTGTCTTAATTCCTTTTAGGCACCTATTTACTGAGAATGTACAACAGGTACTAGTAGAGGCAAGAAAGCTTGCTACTAGAAACTTGTATACTGGCAGATGGAAAAGGTGTTCTAGTTGGTGCCAACATAACAAACAGCCCTTCAGAGCTATTTCTTTGGTTTTACATTTAAGTTACTATCCTGTGGCCTTTTTCTTATTCCTATATCAAGGTTCATTTATTGACCATTTCAGCATGTCCTAGGCATGGATCCACTTTCAGTGCAGTATCATGTCAAGTGTTCTTGAAAAGGGTTTTGCTTAAGAGGCCTCTAAGAAAACCGGTGGCTACTCCCTGGAATCTTGTGTTTAAAGAAGTGAACAGTCAATCCATTTGAACCCGCTAATCTGTGTGACTTGAGGTTCTTAACATATAAAATGGATACCTTTCCAGCAGAAGTTGCAGCTTGAGGGAACTAAATCTTTCAGATCTTCTTTCAATCTCCCAAATGTAGTTTGCCAATATAATCTAGCCATGTAGCGGAGACTACTGCAGCAGTGGTCTGTGTTGAACATAGTACAGTTGTGCAAGTTAAACTTTACTTGATAGTGGATATTTGAAAGGTCACTTCTGAATGTAGTTGTTTCTCCCTCTATACCCCTTGTTTTTTTCAACGCCAGTATGTAGACATTTATATTTTGTTCCTAGCTTTGTCATTTCCGGGCTCAACCCCCCCCCCCTCCTTTGCTAGTAGGAAAGCTGTGAAGGTCTGTACTTCCAGACCTTGCTTTTAGTCTGCTCCGCTTAAGCTGCTTGACAGTCTGGGTGTGTGGAAGGTGCCATGAAGATTTGGAAGCTGGCCGGCTGTTGTATCCTTAGGAGGAAAGAACCCATGTAGCTAAGGCTGCTGCAGCATTGATCATACATCTGCTATTATGGTAAGTTTAGCTTACACAATAGCTACTTTTCACTCCTTGTCATGTCTGTTGAAACAAAGTCTTCCATTTTCTCAGTTTTTGTATTTTTAGTCTCTTCCCACATAAGCTTAGCTGCCAAAACAATAGACGTTAAACCCGTATTCATAAATAATCTTGTCCCTATAAGTCTTGGTATTTCTGAACAAATTCCTAGTGTGGGAACATAATTTGCATCTATAGCCTTTGTTTTAGCTTCATTTAATTTTAGATCTTGAAAAAACATGAAACTGAGTTCTACAACCCCAAAAATGCTCTCTTCTGGATTTATCAAGTACAAAATATCTGCAAATAAAGCCACCTGTTTAACAAACATTTATCCTCAAATTATCACCATCCCATTTTTCTAAATGTAAAGCAAGTAACAAAGGAGAGAAGGCATCCCTGCTTAACTTCTTAAAACAAAGAAATAATCAAAGGAACCCTCATCTTTCATATATCCTCATAATTAACATTTTTGTAGGAGGGAATTCAAATGCTTCATGCCCAAAGTCCCAGCCTACTCTGAATGCTTTCTCCACATCAAGACGTACCAACAAGATCATTATTTCCTTTAATAAAATGAGGATTCATAAGAATGAATGTCAGAAGTTTGCTCAAAACCACATTGATCCACATATGTTAATCCATTTCAGCAATACCTTTGCCATTCTTTTGTCTAGTACAGGCAAACACTTTCTTGTGGTTTAAAATTGAAATGGGTCTGTGAGAAGCTAGGTCAGCTGTCTTCCAAAATTCTGTTTCCCTCCTTTTAAAATACTATTAAACAAGCTTCCTGAACTCGTGCATATCCATATTTTCACCTTGGCACCCTGCAGTTTCTCATGCTGTTTGCAGATGACATTACAGTGCAATAACTTAATCTTTGTCAGCCCCTCAAAGTAATGCATATTACTTCCCAACCACACTTCTCTCTTGTATCCTATTTTCAACTCCATTTTCATTTATTCCATTCATTTTGTGTAGTAATTTACCCATTCCTCAAAATCCTTTTTGATAGGTGGGAAAGTGCCAGTGTCATTTATTCCACTCATTTTGTGTAGTAATTTACCCATTCCTCAAAATCCTTTTTGATAGGTGGGAAAGTGCCAGTGTCTTATTTTTACATTACCCTGCATTTTTATCAACTTATTGGTGCATGGACTGATGTAGTTACTGGATGCATCTTAGTTTTCAGTTAAATGCACATGATCCTGGGAAATAAGTTTGTCTACCTAGTCTGCCAGTTAGTGTACTTTGTAGAATATGTAAATGTCAAGAGTTCTACTACTGAATTTCCATACCAAACATGTTCATAAATTTCTTCAGAAATATGCCCTCCTTTGCCATATTTTCCCTTTTGAATCCTCCTGATATATCCTCATTATTGCAAATGTGGTTCACTCCACACCTATAAGTAATATTCTTTGCTGAAAACTTGTTTTCATAAAATGCATAATAGTTTTTTGGTGGAATGTAAATACATACCAGCACAATTCTTCTTCCTTGGCAGAATTTGGGTAGTAAAGGGCTGTTGGCATTGTCTTTTTCCTCCATCACTGTTGGAGCCTATCTAGCAGTCAGTATTACTCCTTTTCCTTTGATCCTAATTCTGCCAAGTATTCACATAGAGATCCTTTGTCAGATTCACGTGCTCATTTTTCCGTGTGTCTCCTTCAGCATTGCTGTTTGCATTCTGTATTTCTTAGTATAATTCAGTAATCCTTGTTTTGTTACATGTAAGGCCATATAAATTCCCAGATGGCATCAGTAGAGTAAAAAAAAAAAGCAATAGTTCCCACCTATTGTACATGACATTTTTTGGAATGTGCATTTCCAACTCTTGTAGGCACACAATTTGCCAGGTTGTTCTTTTACAGTTATCTCCATTTGACCCTATGGCACGTTTTTGAAGATTCTTTGCTTTAATGAAAATCCTGAACCTAAAATACATTTTAAGAACAATCCCATCTCCTATCAACTTAGAACAAATATACACAAGTATGTAGAGCATTTTAAAAAATCCTCCATGTAGGGACAATTGCCCCAAACTGATGGCTGCACGCACAGGATTTACACGATCATTACCTATGTTAACTTGCATGTTGCAATCTATGTTGCTGTCTGTTCTTTTCTTGTGCTTTTCCTTTTCCAGATGTGAAAAGACAGCTTGCATACTTTCAATTTCAGCCCTAAGAAAAAAGGGAACTTGCTACCTTTTATGTATTTAATAAAACTGTTCACAATTTAGTTTAATAAAAGTATTAAGGTTGCTAGAGCAATACCATCTGTTATTCACTTCCCATAATTTCAGATTTCATACTGAATTGCTTGCCATTGGTCCTTTAGATTTTGCATTTCCTTCAGCAAAGAATATTCACAACTCTCAGGATTGCTTGTACCAGCAGACAGCTCTACTTCATGAAAAAGTAGTCAGCAATGAGAGAAAAAAAAATACTCTGCTTATGCATGAAAGTTTTTTTTTTTTTTTAACTCAAAAGCCCAATGTACAGGATTCTTCTGGGAAACTAACTCCCCTTAGCTGCATACTTTTTCTCCCACAAATGAGACGGACAAAAGAAACGAGCTAATCTTTGCAGAGGCAATACAATTAACACTTTTTCATGCTTATTTTGCTTAAAAAAATTTACATCTTATGCCAAGGATATTAAAGGACAACAATGTGATATTAAAGCAGATTGCTCAACCTGCTGTCTCTTGGTCCCTGTTCATTGATACAGCCGTGAAAAAAAATCACCCATGCAGCTTTAAAAACCAATACCCTTCACTGTTTTCCCTGTTAGGCTTCCTACCTTTCCGTACTGTTTTACTTTAACTTAGAAAACCAAGTTGAAAAATCTCCAGCTGGCTCTGATGTCACATCTGTCAGAGCTCTTGCTCTAGCTACTGGGACATTTTCTCCCCCAAAGTGATGTAATCCCTGCCTGATTTGCATGATGTATAGAAGAAACAGTGGACCTCCCACATTGTGATGTCAGAGTTGCCATTCCCAGCCCACTCAACCTAGCAGAAATGTCAAACTATAATCTCATTTTTCTGAAGAGCCATACCAATATGTAATTAAGTACAGGCAGAAGCACAGTAACAGCTGCAAAAATTCTGAGCATAAATTTGCTATGACCACACACAGACATTAATTGCGTGTTTTTACATAGGAAGCAGATGTCTGTCACAATTAATCGACAACACTACATCAGATTACAAGTATGCAGTACCATAATTTTCTTAAATTACCACTTAAAAAAAGCATGTGGTGGGTGCTGTAGTGCAAGTCTGAAATATTTAGTGTATGTTAAGTTGTCAATCTCGCCTTCATTCTTGCTGGATGGGTTTGGAGCCGATCCTCGGCTCCGGCTCGGCACTTGCTAAGCTCAAGAGTCACTTCCACCAGCTCGAGGCAGCCCCATATCCCATGATGCAAGGCGGTGATTACCCAGATCGTTTGCCGCTTGCTTATATATTACTTAGTTAACTTCTCGATTCACTTAGCCCTGTTCCCGTTAGTGTCCCGTTCCCTTTATTTATATTTTTTGCTAGTCGGGCCTTAGGACTTTACCCCTCCTATATTTTTCCTGTCAGGGTTTGTTTGGGTGTGTCTGTTTTTTCCCTGTACTAGGATTTGTTAAACTAGTTTAATTTATGGACTGAGTGTGTAGTGTGTGTGTGAAGGTACTCAGTCATGTCTAAAGAGGCTAGGGTCTCAGGCTTCAAGAAGTGTGACTCGTGCTGTCAGAAGATGTCTCTGACAGACGGTCACACTTCTTGTATTTATTGCCTGGGACTTCTACACCTGCAGGACTCCTGTGCTATTTGCCACTCCTTTAGCCAGAGAGTCCTGCAGGAACGTAGAAATAAACTTATTCTCAGGGGCTTATTAAAGCCTGAGAGCTCCTTGGCTAAGTCCGGCTCGGGGAAGCCCTCAAAGCCTCCCAAGGCCCAGGCTTCAGTGTCCAAGCCTTCGGCCTTGGCTCCGACTCCCTCGGAGTCGAGATCGGCTCCAGCTGGAGCCGATCCTTCCTTCTCTGAAGGTTCGGTATCGGCGCCGATACTCTTGCTTCCATGCCTGTCGGCTCCGGCTGGAGCCGACACATCTCTGACCCAGCTCTGAGCCGACAAGTTGTTGGCTCCAACTGGAACCGCAGGTTCTTCGGCTCCGATGGCTCCGTCGAGAAAGAGATCCAGATCTCCGTCGCTGGAGTCTATTCATTCAGCTCCGGCCTCTCCCTTACTTGCGGAGCCATCGGAGCCGATCCTCAAGGTCTTCCAGACTCTCAGACCATGACTTGGAGAGTGGTGAGTAGACTGCTGAAATCACAGGCACTGGCCCAGATGCTTCCTAGCCCATCTCAGCAGACGACCGCTATTCCACATCCTCCAGAAATTCCTCCTTCGACTACCTTCAGAGCTCGGAGCCGGAGCTTATTGGAACTGTGACTGTTGGTGCTTCGGAGCCGATACCACTCCTTTCGGCTCTGTCGTATTCGACTCCTATCTCCTCCTTGAGACCGTCCTTGGAGGGATCCGGTCGTCGGGCTTCCCTTGTCGGTTCCGAGGGGTTGAGTAGCATCGAACCCTTGTCCGACCCCGTTCTCCCCCTCGGAGCTTCGGCTTTGGTAAGTTCGGCACCGACATCTGCTTCGGAGCCTTCCCTTTCGGTGGGGCCAGGGATTCCTGTTTCCTCGGAACGGGAACTCTTGGTCCTCAACGGGAGGGGAGCCTTCGAGGTGATGAGTGTACTAGCCCCCGAGCTGAGTTAAGTCGGTCCCTTTAGCTCCTCCCTCTTCAGTGTCTGTAGATATCTCTTCCCACTCTTGCTCCCGGACCCAGAGATCCATCGCCCCAGGTTTCCCCATTGGGAATACCTTCCTCTTCCGAGGTTTCTCCTGATCCTTCAGGGGAACCCCTGCGTAAGAGGACCTGCAAGAGGAAGCATTTAGACTCCCCTGAGTCTACGACATCAGATACCGACTTAGATGAGTCTGAGGGGTCCCCAAGATCCCACTCTGAGGATGTCTCCTTTTCAGACATTCTTGAACTCCTCGGAGGGGGAACTGGCCCTCCATTAACCCCTCCGAGGATGAGTCTGTATACCTGGAGGCTTTTGGATCTCAACCCTCCACCTCCTGGGTGTCTCCGCCTTTCGACCCCCTCATGGACGTGATAGCTCGAAAGGCGTGGGCATCTCCTGATTCTGTCGAACCAGTCCCCAGGAGGCCTTCTAAATTTATCACGGCCCCCACTGAAAAACAGTTTCTCACCAAAGGTGTCCCGATTGATGCCATGGTGGTGGCGGCCGCCACCAAAAAGGAACTTGCAGATCCTTCTGTACCGGTCCATCCTCCTAACAAGGAGTCTAGGACCATGGACAGGTATGGTAAGCGGATGTTTTCCTCAGCGACCTTTGTTATGCATTCGCTGAATTATCTATGTCACTTCACCCAACTTCAAAGAGATCCTCAAGGAATTGGGTGAGGTGGTACAGGATCCGTCAGCTGCTGGGGCTCAAGAGAAGATTGCCTCTCAGCTGGGAATCCTAAATTCCATAACTAACTCCTCCATGCGGCTCATTTCTTATGCAGCCGATGGAGCGAGTAGAGCTGCAGGCACAGGAGTGGCTCTCAGACGTCAGTCCTGGATGCGACTTTGCAATTTTGCAGACCCCTTTAAGGCGTCCTTCACAAACTCTCCCTTCGATGGGACAACTTTGTTTGGACCTCAGGTGAAGGACACTTTGACCAGGTGTGAGCAAGATGGCAAGACTTTCTGCCGTAGGAGTCTGTTTCTCCACCCCTTCAAGACCTTACCCCAAAGGTCAGAAGGGAGGGAAAATGTGGTTCCGAAAATCTCAAGGAGTCACGCCTGACGCACGTGGTCAGTTTACCCCCAGAGGCAGAGGGGGGATAATAACAGACGCCGCCCTAGGGGCAGAGGGGGTCTGCAGAACCAGGGCAGCAGAGAGCCTCTCTCTGACAAGCCCTTCCAGCATCCCTGAGGTGTTGCCCGACTGCCCACCCTTGGAGGCAGTCAGGGGGAGATTGTCACTGTACCCGGAAGCCTGGCTTTCCCTTTCTCAAGACAAATGGGTACAGTCGATCATATCCGAGGGTTACAGAATACCTTTCGAGAAAAGCCCCTTCCCTCAAAAAGGATCCCTTCCAGACGTTCCACCCGGTCTAAGGGAAATTGCAAAGCTAGAGGTTTCAAAACTTCTAGAGAAAAGGGCCATCCAGCCAGTTCCAGCAGGCCATTTAGAATCCGGAATCTACTCTAGGATCTTTTTGGTCCCCAAAAAGACGGGAGACTGGAGACCAATATTAGACCTCAGCAGACTAAACAAGTCTGCCAAAAAGATGAGATTTCGGATGGTCACACTTCAATCGATTTTGCCCTTTCTGGACAAAGACAACTGGATGTGCTCTCTAGACCTTCAGGATGCGTACTATCACATAAAAATCCACAGACGCTCCAGAAGGTTTCTCCGCTTTTGGCTGGGGACCAGTCATTTTCAATTCAGAGCCCTGCCGTTTGGTCTCACCACAGCCCCCAGAGTGTTCACCAAATGCATGGCAGCGGTCACTGCTCATCTGAGACGTCAGGGATTCCAGGTGTTTCTGTACCTAGACGACTGGCTCCTCACAGCCACCACCAGGCATCAACTTCTCCAGGCCAGGGATTACACTCTACGTCTCTGCAGCCAGTTAGGGATTTCTGTCAACTTCGAAAAGTCTTCCTTATCGCCTTGCCAATCTATTACCTTTATAGGCGCAGATCTAGACACTACTCGGATGTCAGCAAATCTAACAAATCAAAGAATCCTGGATATCCAAAATCCTGTTCGGATCATCCTATTCAGCAAAAAGGTGCAAGCCAGGTTGGTCCAGAAAGTGTTAGGCCTAATGGCAGCTGCCATCACACTTCTTCCTCTGGCCCGCTTTTACATGCGTTTCCTACAGTGGATGTTTACCCAATGGTCCTTCCAGCAGTTGCCCATGCGTCACAAGATCCTTGTCACACAGATCTGCAAGAGCCACCTATCCTGGTGGATTTCTTCCCCCCTAGTCCATCAGGGCAGACCATTTGTCCCCCCGGCCCCGGTAGCCACGGTCACTTCGGATGCCTCCCTGATCGGGTGGGGGGGCATTATCAGGGCAGGATGGTCCATGGCACGTGGCAACCGTTCGAATACCACCTGCATATAAATGTCCTAGAGATGAGAGCAGTGCTTTTAACGTTGCAAGCCCTCAACGACTTTCTTCCTTTAGGAACTATCGCAGTTCACACGGACAACATGTCCGTAGTATGGTATATCAACAAACAGGGCGGGACCAAGTCCTATCCTCTGTGTCGAGAAGCTCTCGGACTTTGGCAATGGGCGATCTCCTCTCAGCGGTTTCTGATAGCAACGCATATCCCCGGGAAAACCAACATCATAGCAGACAGGTTGAGCAGAGCTATACTCATGCCTCACGAGTGGTCTCTCAAACAATCTATAGCGGAAGAGATTTTTCAGAAGTGGGGCCCTCCTTGCTGCGACCTTTTTGCTACACCCCAAAACAGCAAATGCCCAGACTTCTTCTCTCTCTTTCCACTTCCAAGCCATCCCCTCAGAGACGCTCTAACCCAGGATTGGCCCCAGGGACTTCTTTATGCTTTTCCCCCTTTTCCGTTGATTCCTCAAGTGCTTCAGAAAGCTACCGACTTGAGAGCCAAGCTGATTCTCATTGCTCCTTACTGGCCTCAACAAATTTGGTTCCCGTTCCTTCATCGACATCTCCTTAGTGCAGCCTTGGCATCTGGACCCAGTTCCAGATCTTCTGACCCACCAGTCGGGTCAACTGCATCGGTCCATTCGTTCCCTCAACCTCACTGCTTGGTTGCTCCACTTCCTTCCTTAGCCAGGCTTCCTATGATCTCTAATCCCATTAGGAATATCATAGTAGCTTCTCTAAAGCCCTCTACCAGAAGGATTTACTCTAGCAAATGGCAATGTTTTTCCTTTTGGGCAAGGTCTAAGAACATAGATCCCTTTACTGCCCCTATTCAGTCAGTTTTGGACTTCCTAGCTGAAATTTTTCACTCTGGTGGTTCTTCTTCCACATGTAAAGTCCAGCTGGCAGCAATCTCGAATTTTCATGTTGGATTTGCAGACCAGAACATTATGTCTCTCAAACTTTGCAAAGCCTTTCTCAGAGGGATCTTCCTACTTAAACCCCCTGTTAGGGATCCTCCACCGCAGTGGGATCTAAATTTAGTGCTGGCATCCTTAATACTTCCCCCTTTTGAACTGGCTGCTATATGCTCGTTAAAATTTCTCTTGGAAGACACTCTTTCTAGTCGCTATTACTTCGGCTAGAAGGGTGTCTGAACTTCATGCTCTCTGTGTTCGTCCCCCTTACTTGGTCTTCCACAAGGATAGAGTATCTTTGAGAACTAATCAGTCTTTTTTTGCCCAAGCTTGCTTCTAAGACAAATTTAAACCAATCTATTGATCTTCCAGTATTTTTTCCCAATTATTCTGACAGGGCGGAACAAAAATTGCATTGCCTAGATGTTCATCGCCAACTCGGATATTACTTGGACAGATCAAAGCAATCTAGAAAGTCTGTCCAGCTTTTTCTTTCTTATGCTGAAAATAAGAAAGGTCTCCCTGTTTCTAAGGTGACCTTATCCAGATGGCTGTCTTCCACTATTTCTTACATTTATCAGCTTAGGGGCAAACAGCTGATCTCAACACCAAAAGCACATTTCTACCAGAAGCCTAGCCACATCTACAGCATTTCAGGCTAGACTACCCTTAGACACTATTTGTGCAGCAGCCACTTGAGCCACTCCTCATACCTTCATCTCACATTACAAATTGGATTTGGCCTCCAGGGACAGGGCGAGTTTTGGTTCCACAGTTCTCAAGAGTCTGTTCCATTGAGCCACCCAGGATAGAGGTGCTAGGGACGCGGTCCCATCCAGCAAGAATGAAGGTGAGTGACAACTTAACATTTAGAAGTTAAGTACCTACCATAACGTTCCATGTTAGTTTTCTCTCGCCTTCTTTCTTGCGTCCCTCCCTCCTGTCCCCCTAGCCTGGACAGACCTTGAACTATCCTCTTCTCTAGGAGATTTCTCCCTTGAACACCAGTTAGCTCTGCACTTAGTTACCTGGGTTCCCCTTACAGTTTTTTCTCAAGTTAGTTCTTCTTCTTCCCTTGGAGGAAGATAGTAGTTATTTTTTTTCCTCTAGCTACCAAACAAGATCTGGGTAATCGCCGCCTTGCATCATGGGATATGGGGCTGCCTCGAGCCGGTGGAAGTGACTCTTGAGCTTAGCAAGTGCCGAGTCGGAGCCGAGGATAGTCTCCGAACCCATCCAGCAAGAAAGAAGGCGAGAGAAGACAACTTAACATGGAACGTTATGGTAGGTACATAACTTCTAATTATAGTGCATCATTTGTTTGCTATTTAACCAAACAGGAAGGAAAATAAGTGGGAGTTTGATGCTTTGCAAAACAGTGATTATTCCCAGTGCTATGGAGCTTGGTTCTACATATGACAGGAGGAGTACAACAAAGTCTCCCACTGTAAGGAAGGAAAGGCTGACAAGAAAACAGTGCATTAGTCTGGTCACCTGCTGTGAGCTGTCAATCACATGCAGATAATGGGTCAAATTACTCTTAGCTCTTTGACAGCTAGTGAAGGTAGGTGTGAAGGGGGAGGGGGAGATTCCTTGAACTAGATTTCAGCCTTCACAAATAAATCAAGTTTGCATTTCTAAGAAGAAAGAGCAATAAAATACACTTCAGTTCTGTAGCATTTGCACTGCTTGTGTTTTGAAGTAATCATTGAAAGGATACAATTTTGACCAAAAGTAGGTGACTATAACACAGCAGTGAATGCCTGTAAAATCAGTGGACTGACAGGAGCTTTAGGGAAGACGTGGCAGATCTGATCCAATTTTTTGGAGACCATGCGTTCTGGGATACTTTGAGGCAGACTAAACAGAATTATTTCAAGATGCTGGACCCCATGTGGTCAATCAGAAATTGCATATAAAAATATCTAAAAAGCCCTAAATAGTCCCAGAGTGGTGTTTAAAATGTAGAAAACACCAAACCATGATGAAATAAACATGTTTTTTGAGTCTGTGGGTAATGTGGTTGTCCTTTAATATACCCATCCTTTTGCCTTAGTCTTTTGATTGCATGTAAAATTTACACCATTCTCGGGCAGCCCATGATCTTAGCATTGTATTAACTTTGCTTCTGTCCAGCCTTGGCTTGTTGTAGTGTAAAGCCTATTTTTGATGAAACAAAGAAAAGCACCTATTTACTTGGGCTAACGTATAGAACAGTCATTGAAAAGCTCTCCCCACGTATAAAATACCCCTCATTGCATTTTGTGCAAAATTGCTGTACAGTATAATACAGCATGCAGTTTGTCATGAAATGTTAAGCAAATAAAAGTAACAGTATTGTTCCTAATAGTATTTCCCTTTAGTGTTCTTTTAAACAGTGGCAAAAAATGGGGCATATGCTTTACAGTCAGCCTTCAAGTTTAACAAAGTCTGCAGAAGTCCAGTCTTTACAGCCACTTTTCTTGTAAAGCTGTATTACACAAATATGACTGATCATAGGAAGTTACTAGGCTATTGGCCCTGAGGCCCTTACAAGCCTAGCAAAGAATTTAGCCCATGTTCTGACAAGTCAGCACCTGATGTCCCTGTCCAGCAGGGACACGGGTAGAATCCCAGGGGTGTATTTTCTATTCCCCTTTCAGTTGTCCAGGTTGCACTTAAAAGGGTTAATAAGGTACTCTTCTTGACGTGGAGTCTATTCCACAGAAGTGGGAGTCTCTGGGACACATCTGTCCCTCCAAGTCCTATTCATGTCACAGACCAGGTTGAGGTCGTTTGGTGGGTTACTCGAGTGGAGCTTGACTTGCGGATATGCAGCAGTCCCGTCAGGATGGTGTCTAAGATTGCTTTTTATGCCAGACAGGTCACTTCTGAGGGGTCTGTATGAGACTGAAAAGAGGGACAGGGCTTTTAGCCTGTGTAGGGTAAATGTTTGAGGCCCTGGATTCTCCTGGTGTGGAACCTCTGTGGTCTGTCCAGCTGTTGCATGTGCTTATGCTGAAAGGGGTGTTGTACTCTATAATGGGCCTTATAAGGGAAGAATACAGGGATGTTGTGACTACCTCATCCCTGGATGAGATACCTTCTTAATAAGGTGGGCCATGTAGAAAGCTTTTCATACAATGAAGGCAATATGGTGGTCAAAAGTCAGTTTGCTATCAACTTGGGTGCCCAAGTCCCTCAGGACTGTGCACTTGGGACCTTGTTAATGTGATAATTTGTGGGGATGTCACTCAAACCAAAGGGGATGTCGAATTTTTTTTTTTTTTTTTTTTTTTTTTTTTTTTTTAGTTTGGTGTCATGTTTCTGGCCCCAGTCATTTGTTTGGGTAAGAGACTCTTGGATGGTTTCCACATCACTAGGAAAACTGATGACTATATCCAGCTTGCAGTTGTCTGCAAACTTTGTCAGCCATAGCCCACTGGTTTTGGCCTGCTTCTCGGAAAAGTAAATCCCAAATAAGAGACCCCAAGACCAATCCCCTGGGGTACACCGCTCATTACAGGTCTGCTTGAGGTGGATTCTCCTATTTTGACTTGGGTTCTGTCAGTGAACCAGTTTGCTACCCATCTGGTAACCTATGGATTGATGCCTAGCTGAGAGTTTATCTATTATACTGTAGTGGGGGATAGTATCGAAGGCTTTGGCCAGGTCATGGTAGGGGGTGTGCTTGGTTTTCCCCTCATCCATGGCTTTGATTGTCTCAAAGTCTACTAAATTTAACAGGCATGACCTCCTGTTGATGAAACCAAACTGTGTGGGATTCGGTGTTTGGAGGTTGCCAATGTCCTTGCTAATGAGGTCCATGATATGGCCTTGGAGGTCAGGCTAGTTGGGCTGATGGGTCTGTAATTTCCCGGAACGGTGGACACTCCACCTTTGTGCAACAGTGGCTGTCCTCCACTTGGCTAGGAAGAAACCAGTACTCAGGCTTTGGTTGAATAGGTTGCCTAATGCTGCTGCAAGTTCCTGACAGAGTTTGTGTAGGATGTAGCCTAGCATTTTATCTGGTTCCATGGAGGCTGTATTTTTTGTCTGAGGGGACAGTGATGACTTGCTCCCTGGAGATAAGGGGAGGGGGGGCAGGTGCTGGGGATGTCCTGACTTACTGATGGGGGGGGGGTGGCAGAGGGTTTAAGTTCGCTGAACCTGTCTGCCGGCATGTTGGCTATATCTACAGTGTTCATGTATGTGGTGTCCTTGACCACCAGTTCTGAGTGCTTCCTTTGAGCTTGCAGACGTATGTGAAGAAGGCCTTAAGATTGTCTTTTTAGGCCAGTTTGGGCTCTTAATGTTAAGTTTGCTTTGGAGGATTTCACTAGTGCTCTTATTTGCTTATTCAGGTTAAGGAGAGATTGCGTCCAGTTGAGCACCTGTGTCTTCTTGGTCCTGGGCAGCAATTTTTTCCTTTTATTATAGAGTTTGTTGCAGATGTCATCAAGCAGATTTACTCTTTGAGGAGGAGGATTTTTGTCCTTTTGGGTATTCCTGATTCCAGCAGCTGTATAAATGCTCTTATAGTACTTTGTAGGTTTGGACATTTGTGCCAGTTCCTACTGAGGGGAAGGGGTATGAAGCTGTTTATACCTTCCCTGAAGAGATTGTAATCTGCTTTAGAGAAGTTTTTTATGTTTGACCCCAGCAAGACTGGATTGGGGAAGATGGTGATTTCAAAAAGTGACCACTTTACCAGGGAGGATGACTCTGTAGAGATTCTGCAGTGATTTACTCGTGTTGGTTAGTACCAAGTCCAAGATGTTATCACCTCTTGTGGGGATGTCTGGTCCAAACCATTTGCTTTGACAAAATCCAGGAATCTCTGGATATATGTTTTGGCATAAATAGTTCTTCCACTCTATGGTTGGATAGTCACCCAGGATCAGGGTAAAGGGTTGAATATATTGATAGATTCAGAGAGGTCCATATAGGTGGAGTGGGCATCTTGAGTCAAAGTTGGGGGTCTGTACCTAGCAATGATTTGAATAGGGTCTTGTCAATTGTTAACTGCACCTGGAGTGTCTTCTGTGCATCATACTGTTTGACCAACCTATATTGAAAGTCTACCTCCTTTTGCTTTGCTACCCATGGTTTGAGGTCTGAATGTATGATAGGATAAGTAATTGGGTATGGCTGTGGTGCTTTCCACAGCTCTGAGCCGGGTTTCTGTGACTGCACTAATGTCAGCATCTTTCAGGGTTAAGAATGCTTACTCTTAGCATTAGCAGCATGACCATTAATTTGGATTATGATGAAATTTTCATGTTGATAGTTTTGACCTAATGGCATTGCCTAAAAGAGGCTCTGTGGGGGAGGCTAGAGCCTTTGCTAGAAGCCTGAAGCCCAAGGGAGACCGATGCAGGCCATCTTTGGCAAAGCATCGTGGTCTGATCATATCTTCCCAGGTTGTCTGGTACTGGATCCCCTTGGAATGACATCGGGAACTAAGCCAATTGTTAGTCATTTTCTGTTTGTATTGAGGCATCATTCTGGGTGGTGGTAGAATGTTGCTTAAGGCTAAGGATATACCTGCCTGGGGCTCACCCTCAGCGAGCTCCATCATGTCTAGACATACCTCCCTAGACTATGTGAAGATAGTAATTTGCGCCAGCATGAACTATGACTGTCTGTCATAACAGTACCTGTTGAGAAACTTGAGTACATGTGTGATATGTTGGATTCTGTCACGTGATAAACCACTAATGACTTTCTCTGTAGCCTGGTGAGGGGCACGTGTGCCTCAGCGGAGTCTCCTATGACTAATATGTTAGGTTTATTGTTGGGCCTTAGTGGCTGTGAGATGCTGTGTGGTGGGCTGTGGAGTTTGGTTCTATTTTTGCCTCTGGGGGGGTCTCTCTCTTTTGGGCATGCTTTTCTTGAAAACCTCTGCATATGTGGGTGTGGTGGTTAAGTGTGGTGTTTATGTTGACAATCTTCTCAGACCCAGATGTACTGGCTTGTGAGGGAGAGTGCATAGATTGTAGGTTCTTAATGTAATTGCATCTCTCACAAATTGTGTTCCTAGGTGGTGGTAGAGGGTTGTCCATGTACATGAGGCAGTTGTTGCATTGTCTGAGGATGCCCATATCAACCTGACTGGCAGGAGAAACTGTAGGAAATTGTCCAATATTTGTTAGAATCAGAGGGAGAGAGGCCAGAGAGCACTAAGAGGTAAATGGTGGAAGGTCTAAGATGAGTACTACTAGGTGATCACACGAGTGCTGCTAAGGGAAAAATGTAGCTGGAATACCTCAATAGTGGGTTAAATAGTGCAGCTGAAGTGTGAGATGTGCAATCAAGCCCAAAGCAGCTCAAATCTGGGGTTTGCCACAAAAAAATAGTCTACACAAATTTAGCCAATTTTGCTAGTCCCCGTTTCCAGTCAGCTTGTGCCAGACTAGGTCTAGGCAGCCCTGCTACTCTCACTAGCAGAGAAGATGGGCACATACCAACCAACACAGAGTGACTGCCAGAAACAGAGAAGGCAAAAACAAACTGCTCTTGATGCAGCAAACCTGTATCCAGACTATGCTACTCAATTTAGGGGTTAAGAACACAGTAAACTGCTCTTGATGCAGCAAACCTGTATCCAGACTATGCTACTCAATTTAGGGGTTAAGAACACAGTAAAACTCTCAGAAAAGTACAGGTTAACCACTTAACTGCGAGTTCCATTTTGTCTGTATGAAAAATACAGTTCAACAGTAATGAAATGCAGCTAAAAGATAATGAATTGCAGTAAACAGCAATGAAATGCACTTGAAATGCAATTATTCATTGAATTGCTTTAAAACAGTGCTAATGTGATAAATTAGTTTTAAGGCACAGATAAAAACGATGGGCAAGTGCAGATAAAGTAAAATAAGTGAAAATAAATGAAAAAGTGCTTAGACTGGTCTTGGAGCCTCAGGAATTTTGTAGAAACGTCCCAGAGATGATGCCCCTCAGCAGAGCCTAGTTCAATCATTTCCAATTTTATTTACTAATTCAGTGTTGCTACTGGTCTTCCCGATAATCATTTCCTGGCATCAGTCTATGGATCAATTGCAAGGTACTCCTGATTCTAGTCAACTCCTGTACATTTGTCTGAAGTAGTTTCCTTTGAAAGAATGGAAAGGTTTCACTGGCAAAGTCTCAGCTTTATTGCCGGAAGAATGAGACATGGTTTGTTGGATAAACCATTTTTATTTCCTCCTTATCCTGTTCTGTGTACAAAAGTATTTGATCTTCCAGGAGGAAATATTCTGAAAACAGCTGGATACAGCAACTTATGTCTTACAACTTCTTCTCAACATTCTCTGGTTAGATAATTTGCTTTTCCTATACCTGGTATACAGTGATTACGCTGCACACACTGAACAGAATGTTGGCTAGAGTTAACTACATGCTGGACAATTTAACTCTGTGATAACATGTTTTCTGCTGCTGCCCCTTTTTGGGCTTTAAAAAGGTATGTGGACATGCTTCTACAGGAATTGCTTAGTAGCCATGTATCTTGTACATAGTTTATTTTTGCATGATTGGCAGTTCTCTACAATGAAGAATAATGGCTTTTAATTTAATACTCAAGCAAGGCACATAGATGAAGGAAGACGTACCACTTTTTGCAGAGGATATGGTGTAGCTGATGGTTGACTCGTGCTGTAGGGAAGAGCTTACAGCAAAGAAATTATCCAGGGAGAAGCATGAAGACAAGTGTTGCTTTATGAAGACCTTTAGTGTGTATTTTTTTTTAGTTATGTAATGTGGCTAGTTTGCACAGGGGATAGGATTAACACAGCAAATAAGTATGAGTTCTGGATTACTAGATGGAACGTTGTGCTTTCAGTGATACTACAGCAAAAGTTAGGATTAAATCCACATAGAGTAACAATCTGCATATAGTTTTATTTTTACGTTCCATTTAAAATGGATTCACAACATTGTGCAGTGTTTGAACTGTTTAGATTTGTAACCGTTATGGTTAAAGGTCTGTATAAAAAAGCAGTTGCTATTACAATGGTACATTAGTAATAATGATAGGTGGCTGTACTGTAGGTACATTTAATGATGTGCTCATGAACAATAACAGAAATATAATGCAGGTTTCTAGATACATTGAGGAATTTATATACACGTGAATGAAATACTGTTTTTTGGTTTGGGACATCAGTAAATGCTCTTAAGAATAGAGTAACTAACTAAAAATTGCAAATGTGCAAAGTCTAACTCTAAACTCAGAACAAATGTATATTGTCTTCCGAAATGGACTATATCCATTGGAAAGCTTCATGATTACTGTGAAAGTGATTACCTCAAACCCTTTGCCACGAAAAAGGGCTGCTACTAAAAGGTGTTGCTGTTATGCTACGGAACCTGTAGGGACTCTAGGGCGGTCATAATTTTCTTTTGTGTGAGCAAGGCAGAATGTTGAACAAGGGTCAGGGTGACTAAAACAAGTTTCTTAAGTGAAAGACTTATAAAGTACTAGTGAGCACGGGTGATGACATCTGTTTGTCCTTATTTCAGTCACTTCTGGATAGTGACTGTTTTTGTATTACAGATGTTAGCAACCCTCCCCAACAGGCTGTATTACAGATGAGTTATCAACCCCATCCCTTTTTGTTCTACCTACATAATGTACAATGATTCCTGATGCTGTTTTTAGTTCATAAAAAGCTGTGTAACTTTTAACTGTGAACATTTTTATTTCGGTTCACTGTAAATGATAAAAATGTTCATTTGCATGACTGTAGCCTTGTGCATGTTCTGCTTGGTCAACAGGTTTAACTGACTTGACTAGTTGAAGGTCAGTACTGTACTGGAAGTGCCACATTTTGTTTACTACCAGCTGATCACAAAATAAATGGGTGACTGGGTGGGCAGCCCATTTCTGAAGTATGTTTTCCCCAAAATATGTTCTATTTCTTTCTTATATTTTTATTAAAGTGATGTTCTTTGAATAGGCTTTTTTGCTTGGCTTAACAAAGGCAAGTCCAACTTTACAGATGGAAGTATGACACCGGTTTCAAAATTACCTGCACCACAGGAGCTTTTTCCATACCCTGTAGTAATTTCAGCCTTCTTTACCAGATATGGGTTTCCCACAGGATTTGCATGAAACCCACTCCTATTCTCACTTTTTAAATATCACATTGGATCTACCCAACTTAATTTTATATGCAGAAAACACTTTCATTACTAGAACTTCACTTCACCCAGTCATTCTACAGCGTGAGTTTGGTCTCCAGTGGAATTGGATGCATGCCAGCAGACATGCTAAATACAAGTAAAGCCTTGGTTATGCTTTTTTATGGTAATATGAAGCTTTTTTTTAAACCCCCAGCTTGGCTTTTTATTACTTGTGTTGCTTTCGTTGTACAATGTCATTTTACTTTGCCAACTTGCTGTGTGATGTGCAAAATGGTCTTTGACTTGTGCAGTTTCTTGGTTAACAAATGTGTAAATGTCATCTTGGGAGGTGTGAAACCTAACCATTAGCCTAAGTCAGTCAAACACTTCTGGCTACTGACTGTACAGGATTGGCAGGCTGTGTAAGTATTAATAAAGATGAGTTGGTAATACTGCCCCCCCACACACACACACACACACACTTTTTCTGAGAGATGTTGCATTATCCTTGATAAAAGGATCCTCTTCCTTTTACATCTTAGAAGTGCATAAGGCTTCCAAGTCTGAGGTGATATTGTGTGTATATTCTAGTATAGAATGTGTGCACAGTAAAATGCCTGCTTCATCTGGTTCCACACTTGTGTGCTTTGTTTATGGTACAATTGGGAAAACTTTCTTTAGGATAAGCAATGCTGTACTCTAGGGCAGGGGTGTCCAACCTTTTGGCTTGCTGGGGCCACATTGAGTGAACAGAAATTGTCTTGAGGCCGCGTATAAAATATATCATATAGTTAACTCTTTCGCTGCCATAGGAGACCAAAGTCGACCTCCTGGCTGTACTGTAGGTGCATTCGAACAATTAATAAATGTAATAAATGCCTAATATTTGCCTTAAAATTCTAATTCTCATTCTGATTTTAATTCTTAACTCTAACATCTTAGTTAATATAGATTTTTTTTTTACAAATAAACAGATATTCAATACAGCACTAGCATTTCTCACTGGGAAAACCACTCCAGCAGTCCATCTACATACAATGTCAACATTAGCAGTCCTACAGTACTATAATCCAGAAAAATAAGCCAACAGATTTGCAATAAAGTAAAGAATTCACATTACTGACTTAATAAAACAATTCTGAATAAGCGACAAGAGGGTCTCACCCATACAAATGACTGGTGCCAGAAACATGGCCTCAAGCTAAATGCCAAAAAATGCACAATCATCCCATTTGAGGAGAGTGATGTCCCCACAAATTATCACATTAATAACAATGTTGTAAGCACGCAATCAGGTGCTTGGGCACCCAGGTTGATAGAAACCTGACTTTTGACCACCACGTTTTCTCCGTTGTATGGAAAGCTTTTTACATGGCCCGCCTCATTAGTAAGGGTATCTCATCCAGGAACAAGAAGGTCATAACATCCTTGTATTCTTCCTTTACAAGAGCAATTATTGAGTGCAACACCCCTTTTGGCACGTGCCTCAGCAAAACACTATGCCAAAAGAAGACTACAACCATTTTTGACAAAAAAAGTTCAAAGAACTGAGTTCATTTAGTTATCCAAGCAGGCTAAAAAGCTTCTTGCTTTCCTCTGTCTCTCACTGGCCACTATAAATTTCATCACTGGCTTGCTTTCTATACTAAGAAAGATCCTACCTTAAGAGACTTTCTCCACCTCAGAACTACTGGTTATATTTAAATCACTCACTACAAAGACCACAGCCTTCACTGCAACATAAACAAGCCACTTTGTATGGACAGGTTATTTTCACAAAAACTTTCAACTTCTGTAAAAAGCTCCTCTCATTATCAAACAATGTAGTTCAACAAGACTACAAATGGATGGATAGCCATGAATGTACTCCTTAAGTAAGTAGCATAACCTTCATCAAACCGGAAGGAAAATCCACATACTAAACTTTCCCAGCTGGATGGCTAAGATCTAATATTGGTTACTCAAGTCTACTTGTCTAAGAAGAGGGGCCTATTTAACTAAGAATTCCATTTGCAAAAATATATTCAGTATACATATTAAATCTTTCTCTCTTATACACACACACACACACACACACACACACACACAGAAAAGGAGCCCCTACTTGTAAAATAGACAGCCTCAGTAATCACATGACACACTCACTGATTGGAATTGTCTGGAAGTCAAAATATCTGAAAAAAAATCATAATAGAGATGGATTCATCCATGCAATTTCCCACCACCAAAAGGACCATCAATAAATCAACAAACAACTGCTCAGCAAAAAATCAATAAGAAATCTATAAACTCTCTAAGATCATGCTACATACTGGAGTAAACATATAACTTCCCTCCAATTTAAAGCCATTTGGCATTCAGACATTTTAATTTGTGCAGAAGTTATTCACAGACTGACCGTTTACTAAGCTGTAATGCTGACCATCACTTTTGAAAAAAAAAACTAATTCCCACACTTTGTCAATAGCTCAAAGTGAAGAAAGGATTACTTATTTCATTTATGTATTTATTTAATTTTGGAAAACATCTTTAAAACTGTTAAATTGATCACACACCCAGAAACACAGAAAAGTTATTGTGATAAGTAAGCCACAGACTGCTGCAAGAAATCAGTCACAGCACACTATTCTTATGAATGAAGCATACCTGTCAATTCCAAAAGAATTAAAGTAGCGTAATAAGAAAGTTATTTGCAATGTTACATGGCAGTTTATACTGGAAATAAGTGGAGATATTAAAAACACTCTGTTTCTCATAATTATGCTGAAAAGTCTTCCAAGGTAAATGCAACCTTCTGATTTAGCATGGAACTGTACCTCTCAAACTTAGAGCAAGAATTCTGGACAAAGCAAAAAATAAAATTGGGACACAGGCCCAAAAATAGTTATGCATCACAGACACCATTGAAATAAGTGTAGCTGCAAACATTATACATCACGTATAATGTTTTTATCCCATTATTGTCAGTTAAGCATTATATGGCTCATTCAATCCTGCCTTCTTTTGCAACAAAGAAAACCATACTTTGAAATGACAAATCCATTAAAAACAATAAAACACATTGGCTCCACATCCTGCAACTTCCTACCTGCAAACAACCACAGAGCTTTCACTGAAACTAGGTCTGCTTATTTCCACAGAATGACACCTCTCCCTAATTAAGTCTAATGGCATACAATGTACCAGGATCTGGACTACCTGAAATAAATTAAATTATGGCCTGTAAATTGCAAGTGCACTTTGTTTAATTAAACTACATTTCAAAGCCCACTTGCTGTATTTTTTCAGTAACATCCCAATATCCATTTCCAGGTCACTTTACAAGGCATTGGCAGTGGTAGAGTTTGCATCCTCAAGATCCCTACAGGACCACACTCATACTGCTAACATTGTCCATTAAATGTAAATATCCATCCACTGTAAATGGCAAGAAGCTATGTCTTAAATCTATTTTGGCATTCCTAGTACCCAAGTATCAGGTTTTGAAACAAAGAAACATATTCTTCACAGTTTTAAGTCCCTGTCTTTAATAACCATCTACTATTGCAGTACTCCCAGCACAAACACGCACATACACACTAAAACCCCCAACATTTAAAGAATGACATTGTGCCCACCCGATTTGCCAGTATTGATGATCCACCAAAGATATGCTTACTGTTGTCCAATCTACTACTGCTTAGAACTCACTAATGACAAGACAGTACTGGGTGATTTTTTTTATTTGTCAAAAAAAAAAAAAAAAACTTTATATGCTACAGTCCCACATTAGTCAATCCATTACTGACCCATTAACCCTAGGCTGCTGTCTCATTCTTAATCCTTGGGACTGCATTACCTTGGATGACTACTTTTATTTCCTAAGCAAAAGACACAGATTGGAAGATGAGGCAAAAATCCAGACATTCTTTGAAAATCCATACAGTTGAGAGGTATGATTTCATATTCAATACAACACTCTCCCTGTCAGAAAAGCTGCAATTTAATGAAAGTGTACTTTTAATGTAGGATGCATTTGTGAGCTAACTTTTTTGTATGTAAGCCTCTTTGTGAATGTGTCTCTCTCTGTCTCTCTGCCATGCACACACACACACACTTCTACTTTCACGCACACAAACATTCTGCTTTCATGCATGCACTCTCTCACACCATACTTACCTGTTAACACAGGTTAAGTGTTGTCTCCTTAAAAGGCAATGGCAGCAAATCCATAGACGAGTCCCTCTTCAGCAAGAACACACACATTGATTCTTTGGCACGAAATAAGGGGCGCGAACACACAGACCCTTCTTTGGCACAAAAAAATCAAAACTAGAAGGATGCTTTGGTGCATGCGCACACCGATGTTAGAGTTACAGGTCACAGCCGTGAAAAACACAACAAAAGTGTGTTTTGGGGCATGCATGTTGGAATTAGAGGTAGAGGGCCGCATGGCAGAGCTCTGAGGGCCACAGGTTGGACACATCTACTCTAGGGTAAATTGTAAGATATACATGACAGGGAGCAGTCTAAAATTCATTTGTTTTTGTCATATACTTGGTATAAGACCCACTCCCCAAAATACTTGACCTAGTGCAGTAGTTTCATCCAACATAAGTTGCTAAAACAATGCATGGTGGTCTTAGTTCCTCACTTTGCATGTATGCCTCACTTTGCATGTGTGCAAAGGTAATTGGTGAAGAGTGGCACTGCACCTTTTATTTTAAATGTGCTGAGCACCAGTAAGTGCTGCTGATTATGGAAAAAGTGCAGTGCTTCTTAGAAATACCTACGTATATTTGGGTGCCTGCAAACTTCTAAAATGTTGGTGTTGTAATGGCCAATGGATAACACACAAGTGTAAAGTGACCATTTCAGCTGACGTTTGTAAGTGAACGTGAGCCTGCTCAAGCCTATATACACCACTAGCAATTACTTGAGGAAAGCAAAGTTTTTAATAACTGGACTGTGACACTTGTGTAGACTTAACTTTTCAGTGGCAGTTTTGTTTTACTTAAATGGAAAACGTCCTGCAGTGTAGCGCCTCTGCATTTTGTTGCCTTCTTTTTGATGATTCTATATGCATCCATGAGTACTGAGAGTTTGTGCTTAAAAAAATTATCATTTTTTTAACACAGCAGCAGAAAGAGGGAAGAAAAGTACCTCAGTTTGCTTTCCTTGACTTGTTTTTGCTTGCCGCACTTTATATTCTAGCTGTTTTATAAGTTCTGCAATTGATTTTTGCTAAATATTGCTTTTACACTTCAATCGTATTCTGCTGTATTATTGTACACTACACACAAGTGGACTAGCTGTTTTGTGCTTTAAAAAGTGTTTTTACTGCTGTATTTTATCTCCTTGCTAGTTTCCCACCTTTTCTCTAACTAGAATAGTTCTGGTTTCAGATTTGCTGATCTCAGGACTGTGTATTGTAGTTTGTGTTGTTATCCAGATCTTACTGAGATAGGAAGCTTCTCTGCTTATCAGTGGGAGTGGTAAGTTCTGAGCAGCCTATTTGTCGCTGGAGGAGTGGTTACAGCTCAGGAATTGTATTTTTATTGGCCGTTTGGGCTGCTTCTATCCCTTTCAACTTTCTGACTTAAACTGTGATTGCGTTACGTGCAGCACTGCTCAGGTAAATAATTACCAGTGCCTTATTCTGCTCTTCAAATTTTCCCTTTTAGATGTTGGTTTTCATTTCTGTGCACTCAAATTAGACCAGTAAACCCAGCACTTGCTCAGAACATCTTGTAGCATTTATTGTAAGTGCACCCACAGCTAGTAGCACTAAAAACTTTCCATAAAGGAAACAAAAAGCTGCAGTACTTGAGAAAGCAAAAGCAGCTTCAGTACTTAAATAACTGATCAGCTATCCAGTCATGTCTAAAGGTCTATTCCCTCTGCTTTCTCTTGTTAAGCTGGGCATCCTGAGGCAATGTAGCAATCATGTACACAGACAACCCTGTCCTCCTACCTCCAAACACACCCACTTGTGAGAGGTACACTTAGTTTGGCTATGTCTCTCCAACCAAGACTGGGTCAGCCAGTCAGGAGGAGAAGGTTAACACACAGCTCCTCTGATCACACACCACCACAACTATCACATAGTAACACAACACACCCATTTTTGCAGAGGCTCTGCTAAAAAATCTGCCCAAACAAAGATCTCAGAGGCAGAAATGCAAGCAACCATTTCATCCAAACATAACCCTCAAAACACACAGTCCTCTGTGTGCCACTCAGGCTAAGCCCCTAAGGCAAAACAGTTTACCCTATACATTAGTCATATGTGACTCTAAGGCACACCGACGTACCACTCACTAGGCTGAATAAGGAGAAAGTTACGGTCAGCTGCCTGTTTGGTGCCAGGATTTGCCATATAACGCATGCACTTGGGTCTCTCAAAGTACAAATATGACTCATTTGTATATGTTGGTGTGAACAACCTAAGACTTTCCTCTCTGGACTACATGAGGAGACTTGGAGGAACTCTCCGATCTTATAGCCCAGGCAGGTATGACCCTTGCCTTGAGTAGCATCCTGCCATTGTCTGGAATACCACAGTACAAGCAGAAAATGATTGACTTCAACAATTGGCTAAGCTTCTTGTGTCATTCTAAGGGGATCCAGTATTTGCCTGGGATGACATGATCGACAGACCTTGATGCTTTGCCAAAGACTGCCTGGATCTGGCACCCCTGGGATTCCAGATACTGGACAAGGCTCTTGCTACCCCTATAGTGTCTTTTTATTTAGGCAATGCCCTGAAGAGAATTTACCACTGTAATACCTGCAAGCAAACTCATCCCAAAAGTTGTGCTACTCAACACCAGAAGTTTAAATCTCAAAATGCACTTGCTAGAGTCGCTCCTTAAACTGGAGAACATGGACATCTGTGCAGTAACAGAGATCTGGTTCAAAGCTCTGAGAGCACCCCTGTGTGCTACTAGGCTACAAAACGCATCATACCTTTCAGCCCCTAAATCTGGATGAAAGCTATAAAGGTTGTGTTGACTGAAGCCCCAAAGGCAGAGGTGTATCTATCTATCTTCATGCACACCTCCAGACTAGTTGCCCAACATTACTCATCAGAGATGCATCGGGTACAAAACACTGGATAAAACTTCAATCCATGTTGTAGCCTGCTAGACACCCCCCACAATGTCCCAAAACTCCCACTTTGCATTCCTGAGCACTTTGGAAAACATCAAGGTTTATCCAAATACTCTTTATACTGGGAGACTTAAACTCCCCCTCCATTAGCTGAGACAACTACTGCTGTTTAGTCATTTGCCCAATGTTTTCTGGAATTCATAAATAACACCCTGGACCAACTCATCCTCCTCCCCACCAGAGGTAAAAACCTTTTTGACTTGGTCATTGCAAACATGGGGGACTGCTGCTCTACACTAATAATCAACTCCTCCCTGGTTAGATCTGACCACTAATCACCATCTATCTCCAAATCCCACCCACACAAAAAGGAAACCACAGTGAAAAACTTCTCCAAAGCTAATTTTGAGCTTCTAAAGACAGAAGTGGCAAACTTCACGTCACCCATGGATTTGGTGAATGGGAGTATGGCTGCTGAAGGCACTGTGTGAGCATTTATACAAGTGCATAGATCGGGCCATACCAAATGGAACCAAGATGCTGTCCTCCCCAAAAAAAAAAGGAAGCCAATCTGGTGGACCCCTGCCTGCCATCAACAAACTGTACAACAGAAGGAAAAAAAATCTGTTGCAGAAAAGGGTAAAGTCCCAGGACTGGAAAAATTCCCTTGTAAATCTCAGCAAAAAACTTGAGATACCTCATCAAATCCACCAAAGCTAGTTATGATACTAAGGACAACCACAAGGCATTCTTCAGTTATGTCAAGAATCTGCATCACAACATGCAGATTTGCTCTGAGCTGCTGCACAACAGCACCACTTATTACTGGACCAACTGATATTGCCAATATCGTGGCAGACAGGTTTAGTGCAAACTTTACCCCCCCCCCCTTCACCCCCTAGGGTCCATCCCAATACCAGAGGAATGCCAAATCCTTATGACTGCACAAGTAGAAACCGCACTGACCAAAACCACGAATACAGCTCCATGGGGACTGATAATATACCAGGATGTGTCCTACATGATTTACAAAAGGAGCTGGCACCACACCTGAACTACAGCCTTACTTTAGGCTTTGTTCCCACCGAATGGCGCACCGCTACAGTCCTCTCACTCCACAAAGGGAGAGTGACTACTGACCCTGGTAATTACCACCCCATCAGCCAGACAAGCCTGATCTGTAAGGCTATGGAGTACATCATTATGGATCTTATATATAGGGAATCTTCAAACCCAGGACCTCATGCAGTTTGGGTTTGTGAAGGGCAGATCATGTCTGCTCAATCTGATAAGACTACTTCGAATCTGTCACCAGAGCAGTAGATGGAAGGCAAGGTTGTCCACACAACCTACCTCGATCTAGCCAAAGCCTCTGACACCATCCCCCACTCTGGAATCATTGATACTCACTAATCTGGGCATTTACCCCTACGTCACAAGATGGGACTCCAAGTGGCTCACTGATGGAACCCACATGGTAAAAGTAGCAGACTCCATATCTGACTACCAGGCAGTTACAAGTGGCATCCCACAGGGATCTGTTCTGGGTCCTCTCCAGTTTGGCATCTACTTCTCTGAAGTTCAAGCCAACACAAAGGGACTCTAGTTAACCAAATTCACGGGTGACTGCAAACTGGGAGCTATTATTGATTATCATGCTGATGTAGACATCCTACAAAAAGACCTCACTGAGACCAACAACTGGTGCCAAAACCATGGCCTTAGGCTGAATGCTAAAAGGTGCATATTCATCCCTTTCGGGAAAAACACTATGCCCACAAACTACCATATCGATGGTAGCCCAGTTAACTCTGAAGGTGTGCTAAGAGATCTAGGAACACAGGTAGATAGCAACGTCTCCTTCAGCCATGTTGCCACTCGTTAGAAAGTCATTCTACATGGCATATCTCATTACAAAAGATTTCTCATCCAGGAAGAAAGTCATAATGCCTCTACTTGTCCCTCATTAGACACTTACAATGCCCCATTTGGCATGTACGTCACTAAGACGCCTCCAGCTGGAGAGGCCACAAAAGTTCCTCACAAACAGGATCTTGGGACTCGAACACATGTCTTGGCAGACTCAAACTCCAGCATTACTCAGCCTCCAAGTAGGTGATGCAAGACCATCTCTGCTTGACAAAGCCATGTTTGACCCAGTGTTGCTAGACATGCTTCATCTGAAATTCACAATCTCTCCACAGCACACACTCCAAAGACCTCAACCTCATCACATTAAACAGAACCTGCTGGAGGGACAGGCTCCTAACCCAGAGACTTCCCCATACTCTCACCCCATTGACTTCAAGCTCTTGAGTGGATGGGTAGTAGGAAATTCACCCCAGGATCACTTCAGTAGCCTTGCTCGATAGGGACACAAGGAACCAACGTATGGCAGCTTGACTGGGAATATTCTTGGGCTAGGCTTTTGGCTCAATGGCCATTAGCCTAGTACTAACCTATGAACACTATTTGTGTTACTATGGGGTGAAGTTTAATGCATGTTGCTTTCATCCTGCTGCAGTTGGTATCGAAGTCCAGAAGGTGTTAAGCAGTACTGTTACTTTGAGAGGGGAAAACATAAAAAGGAGCAAAGTACAGGTAGTAGTTTTAAAACTGAAGTATGTTGGTGCTGCAGCAATACTACGACAAAATTGGAGCTCTGTTGCCTGCTAAAATACTTTATAGACCTACAGAAGATTTTGGCACAAAGTGTGACTGAGGCATGCTACAACCTCGCAATGCTTCCACTGCTCAACACCTGTAACTGTGTCTCTCCCTGAGTAGCCAAAGTCATTTTATTCCTATTGGAAGGGATACACTTGCTTACAGTTTCTTAATTGTTTTCTTTTGTACAGTCTCTCTCTAATCCATACATCTTGTATCCGTTAAATATGGCTGTTGAAGCAATTCATGTTGGTAAATAGCTGACTGCTATAACCTTTGTTTTGTCTATTTTTGCTCTACATCAAAACCCACTAACAGTAGCACTTTTTTAATTCTGCTCCAGTCAACTTTTGTTCGATGTTTGCTTTCTGTCAACAAAACCACACTGATGCATTTGGCAACATCTTTCTCTTGGCTAGTATGCATGTAAAACACACTAATTGTTCAAAGTAAGTTTGTATGAAGCTGGGTCTTTACCCTCTTGAACGAATACTTTTTATGGGAGGGCGATGGAGTATAGTTGTGTGTATAATTTCAGTTCCTAGAGACACCTTGTTTGTTTACAGGTTACAGTATTTACTGTTTAGGTTGAATCACTAAGGTAGAAAATGGTATAGAGATCTTCCCTGAGTAAGTAGTCATGATGCTTAGAATTAGATGGGTGGCAAAATATGCTTTTCTGACTTTGGTAGGTAACATTTAATGCAAGTTTTATGTTGTGTTCTATTTATTGGTAGAGGAGATGGATATTAAGGGTTGTTTACCATTTTAAAACCTACTTAGAATAAGAGAAAAAAACAAAAAGCAGAGCAATGGTAAAATGAGAGGCTCGACTCCTTTTATAGCGCACACCACAGTTTATTGCACCAAGAGCTCCTGAAACTCCAAACACAATAACGCTGTTCAATACACCCTGCGTTTTCGTTTCAAATGACTTTTTCAGATAAACAGAATGCATACCTAAAACACACCCATCTATATATATATATATATATATATATATATATATCTATCCTTTAACCTAATTACCTAAAATTAGTTCAATTACAAAATTGTTTTATTAATCAAATACATCCACATAATAGCATGCAATACATAACCATGCACATTAAAAAGATTAATGTTTGCAAAAATTAGTGTATATAAAATATTTAAAACCATCTTTCTCTCAACCCTATCCATAAAACAAACATTTTAATATTTTTAATACTTAAACGATTAAACATACATTTAAACATACATATTAAAAGTACATTATAAAATACTCATAGGCTTATGGCAATATTAAAATGTTTGTTTTATGGATAGGGATGAGAGAAAGATGGTTTTAAATATTTTATATACTCTAATTTTTGCAAACAATCTTTTTAATGCATATGGTTATGCATTGCATGCTATTATGTGGATGTATTTGATTAGTTCAATTATAAAATTGTTTTATAAATTAATTTTAGGTAATTAGGTTAAAGGATATATATACATGGGTGTGTGTTAGGTATGCATTCTGTTTTTTATCTGAAGAAGTAATTTGAAATGAAAACGCAGGGTGTATTGAACAGCGTTAATGTGTTTGGAGTTTCAGGAGCTCTTGGTGCAATAAATTGTGGTGTGCGCTATAAAAGGAGTCGAGCCTCTCATTTTACCATTGCTCTGCTTTTGTTTTTTGTTGGGCTGATTGTTTGGGCAATTGGTTCCATCGTGGTTTTGTATTTAGAATAAGAGAAATTACATTTTGTCCATGAAAAATCATAGTAATTGCAATGGATAAACACGAGTACATACTGCTCATAAATTATTGTAGGCTGTGGTTATGGACATAAGTGAGAACACCATATGCATGGTCCCTGCAAAAGAATGCTAATCAGAATTGTCCTCCGTAAATAGCGGATCTTTAAGTACAGAGTTTTATTATTTTGATTTGACTATATGGTAACAGAAGTGTGGCTAGAGCAGGGCAAGAGGGGCAGTTGCCCTTGGCTTAGACATGTGGTGAGATCAGCCGATCCTAATCTTTAATGCAGTACTGGCTTTTAAAAGTCAGTATTGCATTTGTGGTCAAACCTGAGGGCTGTACTGCTAACTGTAGAAAGCAGTTTGCAACAGTTTAAAAGTACAAACTTTTTTTTTTTAATTAACAAAAGCCAGAGTGCTGTAGCGAGGTATAAACTGTAACAGTTGTTACACTGCTAGCAAGTACCTTGATGAGGTTTAAGACACTTTTAAATATAATATGTTTAAGTGTTGAGGACAGGACACTGAAGTGTAATCTGGTTAGGGGAGGAGGGTGTGTGCGTGCCAGTAGAAGGAACTATCTTTTTTTTTTACTCTTCAGTTTAAGAGCTGAGGGGGTAGGGTGCTGGTTCATAGTACTTGCCCAGGGTGCTGGCTGAATCAGCTGCGTTTGGTAATTTAACATTTTAGCAAGTTACCTACATAAAAGTAAGCACATGTGCACGCTCACACATGCACGTAATGTGAAAGCGGGTGATAGACAAGTCAACTGAGCGTAAGTTTAATACAGAACTGTGGTTTGGGAATCCGTTAGTCACATGTAAAGGATAACCCAAAGTCTGATGCAAAGACTTGCTAATGCCTTACAGTACATTGAGGTATTTGGTGTACCATCTAGTGTTTGACAACTATACCAACAAAGTCAATACTACACAGTTCAAGCTTAATTGTAAACTAAATGCCAATTGATTGAGTAGATGTCCAAATTATCTGGTGGCTATATCCTCCCACACATCCATATAATGCAGAAAAAATATATGTAAAATCAGTACAACTCGTTAAAAATAGGTACTTCTACGTAAATGTGGATAACTGATGCCCCCCATTACAATATCCTAACAACTAACTAGTGTTTTGTTTTTGAAGTAGAACTTTTAATATGTCTAGTTTAATCAAAAAGGCATTTAATTCTGCAGTATATAAATCTGATTACTTTAGCCAGTACTGTAAGCACTTCCTTGGTCAGTGTGAGGTATATTGTTGTATACTTTTTTTTTTTTTCTAAAAGTACATGTCAACCTGCATTTCGACTTGATGCCATAAATGCACTTCCATTGTCCTACTGAGGAAGGCCATTGATACAGAGGGTGGCCACCTTCATAACAAGTGTACTGAAGTGCACGGTAATAAGGGCTGGGTATTGTGGGTCACTGTGGTGACATAGCTCACATAGCTGTGTGTGTTTTTTATGGTGGTAGTGGGGATTAAACCACTGAAAAAAATGCTGTATTTGCTGTATTGTTGGCAAGAACAAAAAAAAAAAAAAGCCTCATGACTGAACTGCTATCCTTGGGCAGTTTGTCCTCTTTCTGTGGGTGAAATCCTTGAAGTGAAGAAATTAGGCACTGTCTAATTGAGGGGAAGCTTAATGGTTCAGACACAAAGTGGATTTGGGTCCTAAACCGTTGTCTTAAATTAATTGGAAGTGTTTTCTATAAAAGCTTGACAAAAAATCAGCCTTCTTTCTAAAATAGAAATTGGGGTCATAAGGTAACTAAAAAAAAAAAAAAAAACTGCAATTGATAAGCAAGACCTTCATTATTGTAAACTAACTTTAACCCCACCCCCACCTGTCAGTTTGGGTAATGACAATGAAAGTACTACAGACTAAGAGGTGACTTGTATTTGGCATACAAGGCATGCTCTAATCCAATACTGATGGATTTACTGCACATCAGCAAGTTAAATGGCTTCACAAGAAGTTGGGCCAAGGAGCTAAACCTCTTCTGCAACATCAATAGAATGGTTTGAGGGACCGGTTTCTCTTGCAGAGGATACCACTGCTCTGGAACAGATTCCCCATCCACATAAAACAAAGGATCTGAAGTAGGAGATTCATTTGTCTGCAACCTGTGGGTTATGGATCCGATATCGGATCCGAACCGGCATGGTTTTCCAGCTATGGATCCGAGCTCTCAGCTCCTCCCCTCACCCATAATGCCCTGCTCTCCCTACATGACCTCAGATCTAGTTTGCCGCGCTGGTGACCAGATTGGTTTCTTGAGCTCTACAGCTAAGTGCTTTATTCAACTTTTTCTAGTGCTAAATTTTAAATTTTTTTGACAGTTTTGTGTGAAAGTTTAGGTTTCCCTTTATTAACCTTTTTAACTTTTAGTTTCCCTCCCCTCGCTGGTGCGTAGTGTGTGTTTGGGCCTTTGTTTGTGTGACTAGTTTATTTTTACTTTTTTTAGATTAGTTTAAGTAAAAGCTAGTTTCTTAGGATGTCTGAACAACCTAAGGCTATTTTTTCGAAGTGCTCCGAGTGTGGCCATAAGCTTTCCCCTGCGGATGGCCACACTCGGTGCGTTCAATGCCTTGGGGTTGAACACCTCACTTCTGGATGTTACATTTGTGCAGGTTTCAACCCCAGGGCATTGAAGGAGTGGAGGTCGAAGCTGGTCCTGGCGGGACTTTTGCCCCCGGACTCGGCTCCGGCTTCCGCTCCTTCGGGGGGTACCGTGTCTATGGTTCCCCCTCCTCCTCCTGGGACTCAACCTCCCTGTAGTGGTTTGGAGGAGAGGGAAGCTAGAAAGGACCGGAGGGAGAAGCACCATAAGCGGAGGGCCGAGACCTCTGTTTCGGCCCCGCCTGCCAAGCGGGCTTCTCCTCCGGCCTCCTTGTCTGCTGGTTCTCCTCCTTGTCTGCTGGTTCTCCCCCTCCTCGGCTCCGGTCTCCTGTGTGCTTTTCACCGGGACCTGAGGAGGAGGAGACCCGATCTCCGTCGAGGCTATCCAGGAGGCACTCAAGGCCTACCTCGGTAGCCTCGTCGAGATCTACTTACAGTTTATCTGATGCTGATCTGGACCGGATGATGAAGGTTATCCAGGCCCAGATGCAGATGGGAGTGCTCTTGCCTCCCCCCCCCCCCCGGGAGGGAGCTCGACCCCTTTCTTTAAACCTATAGCTCCTTCTCCGACCCGCTACCCGGGTTCGGAGCAGTTGGAGCCGAGCAGCTTCAGAGCCGGGGGTGGGTCGGCGCCGATAGTACTCGGTACTTCGGATCCGACCCTGCCCTCGAGTGCTTCGGATCCGACCTCTCAGAGCCTGGATCCGAGCTTCGGATCCGGGGGGATCAGTGCTCCTTAGGTGCCGTCCGTGTCGGAGCACACTGCCCCCTCGGATCCGAGTGCTTCGGTGCTGGCTCCGATCCACTCTTCGGATCCCAGGGGGAGCCGATTATCGGATCCTTTGGTCGAGGTCGGCTCCCCCTTGGCTTTTGATGTAGTGGAGAGGTCCCTGTTGAGGGTTTCCGGACCCCCGGCACTTGCTTCGGCTCCGTCCCGTGCTCCATCTGCACTGGGCCAGGCTTCCACCATCCGGCCATTGGGACAGCCCGCTCCTTTGCCCCAAGTTGTTCCTTGTGAACAGGTCACAGCTTGCGAGGAGTCCTCTGACAGCCCCCCGGAGGATGCCCCCCGCAAGCATACGTGCAAGAGGAGGCACAGACTCCCCAGAGTCTCTCACTGAAGACACGGACTTGGAGGAAGGGGAAGGCTCCCCAAGATCACCCCCCCCCCGAGGATGTTTCCTTTGGAGACATCATGGAAATGCTTCGCATAAGGGGGGGGTGGTCTGCCCCCAAGTCTTCCTCGGACGAGTCCATGTTCTTGGAGGCATTTGAAGCGGGCCCGTCTACCTCTTGGGTGTCCCCTCCTGCCGACCCCCTGGTGGACCTGATTACCACCAGGGCGTGGAAGGAACCGGACACTGTGGAGCCAATTCCAAAAAGGCCCGACCGTATACTTAGTCCCCCGGCTGACCGTGCCCATTGGAGTAAGGGGCCTCCGGTAGATGCCATGTTGACGGCTGCAGCCACCAAGAGGGAACTTGCTCAGGAGAGTCCCTCAGTCCATCCCCCGAGCAAGGAGTCTCGGATGATGAACCGCTTGGGGAAGCGGATGTTTAGTTCAGCGACCTTTTCAGTAAGGGCGCTGAACTACCTGGCACATGTGATTAGGATGCAGCGCGATCTTATCAAGGAATATGCTGCATCCCCCCCAGAGTCTGTCGGAGGAGGACAAATTGTTGCACTCCACCCGTATGGCCACTCTCAGGTCCGTCACCAATACCTCTATGCGGTTACTGTCCCATGCTACGGAAGGTGCCACTAGAGCCGCAGGGGCAGGCCTAGTTACTAGACGTCTGCCTGGCTCCGTCATTGCGATTTCACGGAGCTCTTCAAGGCGTCATTTGCGAACGCTCCCTTCGATGGTTCTGCCCTCTTTGGCAAAACTGTTCGTGATACCTTGACCCAGAGCGAAAAGGATGGGAAGACGCTGTCTCCCGTCGGAATCCGCTTCCCTGTGCCCCAGAAGCCCTATTCTAGGAACCAAAAGGGCCAGAAGAAGATGTGGTTCCGGAAGTCGCAGCAATCCCAGCCCGCTCCGGACAACCAGTCCTTCCGTGGCAGAGGAGGACAGGGAGGACGCCGCCCCAGGGGCAGAGGGGCTCCCAGGAACTTCGGGTCCAGAGAACCCTTCTCTGAACGGCCCGCGCAGCATCCCTGAAGGGTTGCCTGGCTGCTCCGCTCTGGAGGCAGTCGGGAGACGTTTTTCGGAGCACCTAGCAGCATGGGAGTCCATAACATCAGACCGCTGGGTCCTCCGATTATCATATCCAGAGGATACCGTATCCCATTTCATCACATGCCAAAATTGAAGTCCCTCCCTGACATTCCACCCGGTCAGTGGGAGGCCGCTTTGGCAGAAATTGGCCATCTGCTAAAGAAAAGAGCCATCCAGCCCGTCTACCCAGACCAGATAGGATCAGGGTTCTACTCCAGGTTCTTTTTAGTGCCAAAAAAGACGGGGGATCTAAGACCAATTTTAGACCTTTAACTCTTGAACCTGGCAGTTCCCAAGGAGAAGTTCCGAATGGTTACGTTGCAGTCTATTCTCCCCCTTCTGGGAGAAAATCACTGGATGTTCTTCGTCTTCCCTTGCTGCAGTCCTGACAATTGGGTATAGTCCGCGTCCCAGTCGGCCCGAATACCAGAGAGAGGGAGTTGACGCCGGGTCATGCCTTTTAGACTTGACGCCAACACGGGGTACTAATGCATGATGCGCCGCGGCCCAATACCCAGAGGTAAGGCTGGCGTCGGTCATGGCGCCAGCCTTAGACTGGCGTCAGCCACAGAGGGGTACTCCGGATCATTTCAGTCTTTTGCCGCATGGTCCGATGCAGAAGCAATTTTGCGAGTGCAGGTTGGCGTTCTGAGATTTTCCGAACCGAGTTTCAGACCGAATACAGAGTTGGCTAAGTATCCCGCTGGGAACATTTGGTTTTTCTTGCCTCAGTATTTAACCGGATGTCAGAAAAAGTGAATAACTGTATTTCTTGTGGGAAGCATATGATAATAGGGATTATCATACATTGTGTATACCTTGTTTAGGGCCTGAGCACGACGCTTGTTTACGCCGCTTTGTGCTAGATTTAACAAGCGCATCTATAGAGGAGGCTTGATTGTGCTAGGTTAGTGTTTGGGAAGCGTTGCAATTATACTATGCCCCGGATGCTCCGGCCGCTGCTTCATCTAAGAAGCGCAAGGACAAAACAGTGAAGTCTAGGGTGAGGAACCGCAGTCCCGACGCCGTCTTTAGAAGGCTCAGAGCCAGAGGTTTTGCCAGGGTCTCTATGGAGTCTCAGGCAGATACTTTACTGTTACAGGATGTGCCCTCTCAGGAGGTAGGCCAGGCTGAGGGGCTTCTCAGGTAACTGTTCTTCCTCTCTTCCCAAGGTAGTTAGGGCCTCTCCTTCTGTTCCCAAAGCTTTTTAGAGGAAGGCCAAGTTCAGCTTCTGTAGGGGCTTCTCCTAGCATTCCGGCTCTGTGCCTAAGAAACATATGCTTAAAATGGCAGAAGATTTGATTACTCTGATTAGAGGTTCTATGCCCCACCTGATAAGAGGCCTAGGGTGGAACAGGAGTTTGATAGTTTTGAACAGTGTTCACAGGCTTCAGAGTCTTCTGTGGAAGACTTGCAAGAGTTTCCTACTTATTCTGATTCTGATGTGGATGATTCCACTCCTTCAGCTTCTCCTCCTGAGGATTTTTCATTTTCAGAGACTCTTCACTCCATGAGGGAGCACTTTAAATGGGAAGGCCAAGATTACTCTGACTCCAGAAAAGGCTTAGGGAATTCTTGTTTTGCCCCAGCATAGGCCCTTAGCTATTCCTCCTGTGTTGAATGTGGTGGAGGATGTTTTGCAGAGGCTTCTCTGAACCCTGATTCCTTGCCTCCTGCTCCTGTTAAGCCTGATAGGTATTATAGGGTGCCCGGCTCATAAGTATTTGTTTAAGAGTCCCAGGGCGGACCCAGAAACTGTTTCTCAGGGGCCTAAAGGTGTTAAAGCTTCTGTGGTTAAAATCCTGTACCCTCTGATAAAGAGGCTAGGGCTTTGGATAGGTGGGGTAAGAAAGTATATACTTCTTCCACTCTAGCCATGAGGGCGTTGAATTGTCAATTTCATATGCTGAAATATCAGAATTATCTCCTTTCACAATTGAAATCTAAGGTGGATGCTTTGTATTGAGTGTAAAGAATTGCTGGATTTGGTTCATGTGTCTGAACAAGTGGGTAAGCATTCTTTGCAGTGTGGTTTTGATGCTGTTCAGGCCTCCTCGAGGGTGGCTGCTACTAGTTCTGTTCTTCGCAGACATGCATGGTTGAAGGATCAGAATTTAGCTGAGCATGTTAAGACCAGGATTTTGGATGCTCCTTTACAGTCTGATGTGTTGTTTGGACCGCCTGTGGAAGCAGTTTTAAAGAAAATGGAGGACAAAGCTAAGTCTATGCAGACTGTTAAAGATTTTGCAGGTGCAGCCTCCAAGTTTAGTAGAAATTGGCCTGCTAAGGGGTGGACATATCCTGCTTATGGTTCCCAGTCTAGGGGTAGGTCTAGACGTGGTAGGGCAGGGCTCAAGGTTCTTAGGCCTAGATCAGACAGTTCACCTGCTCAGACTTCTGGTGAGGGCAGGGGTCAGTCCTTCGAAGCAGAACCAATGACAGCTGCCAGTGGACTCGCCTGGCAGCTCCTTTGGGAGGAAGATTGTCTCTTTTCAAAGAAAATTGGGATTTAATCACTCAAGACAGATGGGTGCTGGATATCATTCATCACGGTACAGATTTTATTTCCACACAATGCCCCTTTCAAAGGCATGCCAGATGTTCCTCCTCCACAAAGAAAAGAGGCTCACAAGCAAGTTTCTCAGTTACTCCAGATAGGGGCTATTCAGCCAGTCCCTGTGTCAGAAAGGGCTTCGGATTTTATTCTCGCCTGTTCCTAGTACCAAAGAAGGGGAACACGTGGAGACCAATTTTGGATTTATCTATCCTCAACACTTATCTGGACATTCCCAAGTTCAAGATGTTGACGTTACAGCAACTGTTACCTCTGCTGGGCAAAGATCATTGGATGGTAACTTTGGATCTCAAGGAAGCTTACCTTCATGTGCCCATAAGGCTAAGTTGCAGAAAGTATCTGAGATTTTCATTATCAGTTCTCTGCATTGCCCTTTGGCTTATCTACTGCCAGAGTATTCACAAAGGTTCTGGCTCCAGTGATAGCTTACTTCAGGCTTCAAGGCATTCAAATTTATCCTTACTTGGACGACTGCCTGATTCTGGCTCAAGAAAAGGAACACCTTCTACAGCATCTGGAATATGTCATAGCAGTGCTAAGATGCCTAGGGTATTCTGTGAACGAAATAAAGTCCAGTCTAGTACCCTCTCAAGACATGTGCTTTCTGGGTGTGAGACTGAATACAGCAGCCCAGATGGCCTTTTAACCCCGGACAAACAAAAGAGTCTGTCACTTTACTTCCATCACCTATCTCATCAGTCCGTGCTGACTGCAAGGACAGTCCTTCAAGCATTAGGGTTCATGGCATCTTGTATTCTGGTGCTTCCCAATGCCAAACTGCATATGAGGAAGCTGCAATGGTATCTCAAAATGTATGGACACAGCACTGCCAAGATTTGGACACTGTCATTCAAATAATACCTTGCCTTCAAAAGGAATTCTTGTGGTGGGCTCAGGAATGTCACCTAAACAAGGGAGATTTTAACGACAGATGCCTCGGACACTGCTTGGGGAGCTCATCTAAATGGAAAGTGGATACAAGACAAGTGGCCTGCCAGACTACAGCATCTACATATCAACATGAAGGAGATGTTAGCAGTCCAGTTTGCATTAATAGGAGTTACTTCTGCCAGGGCAGGTGTTGATTCTGACAGACAACACAACTGTCATGTGGTACATCAACAAGCAAGGGGAACACATTCTTATCCTCTATGCAGGCAAGCAATGATTTTATGGGAGACTGCTAAGCCTGCAACTGACTCTTCAAGGTTTCTGCCAGGAGCACAGAACTCCCTAGCAGATGTATTAAGCAGACAAATCATGGATCCCCAAACTGGATCTTCATGTATTTCAGAAATTGACAGTGTCATGGGGAACTCCAGACATAGATCTGTTCGCTTCTCCACTAAACCACCAGCTGCCAAAGTATTGCACAAAGGGGTTTCATCACACAGCTTGGAAAGTGGATGCTCTGTCTTTCAGTTGGAAAAACCTTCATGTCTATGCCTTTCCACCTCTACCTCTTCTTCCAAAGGTATTACTAAAGGTCAGACAGGACAGGCCAAGGATGATTTTGATAGCTCCAGATTGGCCTCGGCAACACTGGTACCCACTTCTAAGGAGTCTTGTAAAGAAGCCTCCATGGCCTTTACCTCTGATTCCTCATCTGTTATCTCAGAAGGACGGTCATCTGCTCAATGTCAAGCTTCAATCTCTTCATCTCACAGCTTGGCATATTCTGTGTTGAAGCATAGTAGGTCTCAGCTTCCTCAACAAGTTTTAAATGTGATTATGGAAGCTAGAAGGCCTAGTACTAGGAGAGTGTACGAAAAATGGAAGAGATTTTTATTTTGGAGTACAGCAAAGAATTTGGAGATTTAGCCTAATTTGAGTGTGGCTCTTCAATATCTTACTGAATTATTGGACAAAGGTTTGTCTTTCTCTTCCATAAAGATTCATGCTGCAGCAATTTCAGCTCACTATGATTGTGACCCACCTTTGTTTTCGCATCCTTTGCTCAAGCAGTTTCTTAGAGGGGCAAAGAATATCTCCTACTCCTGCTTGGGATCTCAATTTTGTGTTGGAAAACTTACTCTACAACCTTTTGAGCCTGCAGCTACTGCTGAATTGAAATATTTGTCATGGAAGACTGCTTTTCTGTTGGCTATTACTTCTGCAAGAAGGGTGTCTGAGTTGCAGGCCCTTATGGCAGTAGAGCCCTTTTTGATTTTCCATAAGGACAGGGTATCATTACGTACTAATCCTTCCTTTATGCCTAAGGTGGTTTCTAGTGTGGCTTTAAACCAAACTATTCATTTGCCTGCAGATCCTCAAAATAAAGGGAAAAGATTTTGCACACTTTAGATGTGCACAGGCAATTTTGCTATTATTTGAGCAGGACTAAAGATTTTAGGCAGTCTCAACAGTTACTTGTTTCTTTTGCTTCAAGTTCACAGGGCAAGCCTGTGTCAAAGCAAACTATTTCTAGGTGGATTGGCTTTTGCATTGCATTTTGTTATTCCCATCATGGCAAAGAGGTTCCAGCTGGGATTAGGCCTCATTCCACTAGGGCTACTGCCACTTCAACAGCATTTCTAAGGGGGGTGGCAACTAAGGATATTCTGGAAGCAGCTACTTGGAGTTCAGTGCATACTTTCTCTAGGCATTATCACCTGCCTATATACTCTAAGACTAGAGCTGGTTTTGCCACAGCTGTTTTACAAGGCATGTTGTCAGCTCCTGCTACTTTATAATTTGCCAGCCTCCCTTACCTCTGCTTTGGGATTCTAGGACTGCAGCAAGGAAGAGGAGAACATAGTACAGTTTTGTACCTACCATAAATGTAGATGTTCGAGATTCCCTTGCTGCAGTCTCGAGGATTCCTTGTTGCAGTCCATTCCCCTCCTTCCCTCTGTGTTTCAGGGTGGTTGTGTAGGTGAGTTTACATGCTTATATTTTTGTATATATTACTGTATATATTGTACATGTTTTTGGTGCAGGTTGTTTTGGGACTTGTCTTTTGGGTCTTCTGACATCTGGGGCAAGAAAAGACTGAGGAAATGACGCCGGTCATGCACTGGGACGCGGACTATACCCAATAGTCAGGACTGCAGCAAGGGAATCCTCGAACATCTACATTTATGGTAGGTACAAAACTGTACTATGTGCTCCATAGACCTCAAGGATGCGTACTACCATATACTAATGGGCAGGCGCTCCAGGAGGTTTCTCAGCTTCCGGCTGGGAGCCAGTCACTACCAATTCCGGGTCCTTCCCTTTGGTCTCACCACAGCCCCCAGGGTGTTCACCAAAGTATTAGAAGTGGTAGCGGCCCACCTGAGGCTTCAGGGGGTGCAGGTCTTCCCTTACCTGGACGACTGGCTTCTCACCGCTCCAACAAGGCATCTACTATTATTGGCGCAAGATTCCTTTCTCCATCTAGCTCCCCGTCTGGGCATCACGATAAATACAGAAAAATCCAACCTAGCACCCACGCAGTTCATAGATTTTATAGGTGCCAGGTTAGACACGAGACGGTTAAGAGCCTTCCTCACTGCGGACAGAATTCAGAATCTGCAGCTCCAGGTGTGGGCCATTCTCCACTCCAGCTCAGTTTCGGCGGAGTTGGTCCTGAGGGCTCTCGGGTCCATGGCAGCGATAGCTCTTCTTCCTCTCGCCAGGTTCAATATGCGCATCCTTCAATGGACACTCCTAGTTCAGTGGTCATATCTTGCTCTTCCTATGCATCATCCCATTGCGATCAGCAAGGCTTGCAAGCGGTCCCTCCTGTGGTGGCTCCACTCTCCAGATCTCCACGGAGGCCGCCCCTTTTGTGCTTCTCCCCCTCTCGCCACGGTGACCACGGATGCCTCCCGCCTCAGGTGGGGGGGGGGGGCATTTTGCAGGCCGGATGGTCCAAGGCACGTGGAACGATTCAGAGACCTTACTGCATATCAACGTTCTAGAGATGAGAGCAGTGCTCTTAGCGTTGCTAGCACTTCAGGCCTTTCTTCCCTTGGGAACTATTGCGATTCAGTCGGACAACATGTCTGTCGTCTGGTATATCAACAAACAGGGAGGAACCAGGTCTTACCCTCTTTGTCGAGAAGCCATGAGAGTGTGGGAATGGGCAATCTCCACCAACCGCTTTCTCATAGCAACGCATATTCCGGGTCGGTCCAACATCCTTGCGGACAAACTCAGTCGCACCATTCTCTCCCCTTACGAGTGGTCTCTCAATGCTCAGGTAGCGAAACGCATCTTCGCACGGTGGGGAACTCCTTGTTGCGTCTCCCTCAAACACCAAGTGCGACAGTTTTTTCGCTCTAATACCTCCTCCCGGAGGTACCCCAAGAGACGCTCTGGTGCATGCTTGGCCACCCGGTCTTCTTTATGCTTACCCCCCTTTGCCTCTGATGCTCCAAGTTCTTCAGAAAGCCTCTCGGTTGGGGTGCAGAATGATTCTCATTGCCCCATTTTGTCCTCGACAGATCTGGTTCCCTTTCCTAAGGTCTCACTCGGTGAATCCTCCTTGGATTCTAGATCCCATTCCGGATCTGATATCTCACCCATCCCACCTGTCAACCCCGAATCTGGACAACCTGAAGCTGACCGCTTGGCTGCTCCAGTTCCACTCCTGATCAGGACTCCTGGTATTTCGTCTCCTGTTAAGGCCATCCTGGTGGCGGCTCATAAACCATCTACCAGGAAAGTTTACCGCAGTAAGTGGAAACGATTCTCCATTTGGGCGGAGCGGCAAGGTCTAGACCCCTTCACAGTTCCCCTTCCTCTGGTACTTGACTTTCTAACCACTCTTTTTAATGATGGTGCCAGCAGTTCCACGGTCAAAGTGCAACTTGCAGCAATTTCTCACTATCATATTGGTCAAGACTCCAGCCCACTGATGTCTGCCAAATTGTGTAAGATTTTCCTAAAAGGTACCTTTCTTCTCAGACCTCCTGTAAAACAAGTGGTTCCTCCTTGGGACCTTTCTCTGGTCCTTCAGGCCTTGACCGCTCCCCCTTTCGAACCTGCGGCTACGGTAGATCTGAAATTTTTATCTTTCAAGACGGCATTTTTAGTAGCTATTACCTCGGCCAAGAGAGTTTCAGAACTTCAAGCCTTATCCGTCAAGCCTTCCTACTTGGTCTTTCATCCGGACCGTGTATACCTCGGGACCAACCCGTCCTTTCTTCCTAAGGTAGCTTCTGAAGCAAATATTAATCAATCTATTAACCTCCCTGTTTTCTTTCCTAAATATCAAAACAAAGGTGAATACAAGTTACATTCCTTAGATGTTCACAGGCAATTTAGATTTTATCTGAACAGGACAGCTGGTCATAGGCAATCTGACCAGTTGTTTATTTCCTTTGCTAAATTCAATTTGGGTAAACCAATTTCCAAATTCTCCTTATCACGCTGGATTTTGCAGTGCATCTTATTGGCTTATCAAGCTTCTGGAAGGCCCGCACCGGAGGGAGTACATGCCCATTCAACCCAGTCAGTTTCTACTTCAGCGGCCTTTAAAGCTAGGATTCCTCTGGATGATATTTGTTCAGCAGCCAATTGGGCTTCATCTCATACCTTTATCTCTCACTACAAGTTGGATATTACATCTAGAGGTAGAGCATCCTTTGGCTCCGCGGTGCTCCGGAATATACTTCCATGATGGCCACCCAAGATTCAGGTAGCTGGGGACTCTGTCCCACAGGTTGCAGACAAATGAATCTCCTACTTCAGATTTAGAAGTTATGTACTCACCATAACGTTCCATCTGAGTAGGTGTATTCATTTGTCTGCAACGTCCCGCCCTCCTATCCCCCTGGCCTTGTCAGTTTCCTGCATATTATGTGTTACCCTTTTTAGGGTATTTCTATTGTTGGCAAACGATCTGAGGTCATGTAGGGAGAGCAGGGCATTATGGGTGAGGGGAGGAGCTGAGAGCTCGGATCCATAGCTGGAAAACCATGCCGGTTCGGATCCGATATCGGATCCATAACCCACAGGTTGCAGACAAATGAATACACCTACTCAGATGGAACGTTATGGTGAGTACATAACTTCTAATTCATCCCTGTCCATATTCCAGCACAACTTGGATCCATGGATGAGAAGTAGAAAATTTTACTCCAACTGTCCCCCTAGCTCCTAAATGCTTTATCCCATGCATATGTTCCCAGTTATTCATTTTGTGGGATAATACAATTATCAACCATGGGGTGGGCAACGCCAATCACTTATCAAATGGGATAGGATGATTGTATCTCAAAGGAATACTGGCTAGGCTAAAAATGGCCCTCAAGGGCAGCTAGCCTAGTACTTGTATATGAATGCACAAATATCCATGGACCAAATTCTAAATAGACTTGTGTGGTGTTGGATTTTTTCTATGGTGGTTAGTGCATTGTCCTGTTTGACTAGCCTTGAGGTATGCTTTTTTTTTTTTTTTTAAATGAGAAACAATGAGAAACATCACTGCCTGTCATAAGTGATAATGTTATTATAGGTTCATAGGTTCATACTAGGCTATCTGCCCGAGGGCATTTACAAGCCTAGCCCATCGTTTTGTGGCTTACGCCACCCCTTTAGTATGGGGAACTATACCCATTATTTTGCTGTGCCTCTGTCGAGCAGTGACACTGAGGTAATCCCTGGGGTATATCTGCGATCTCCCATCCATTGGTCAAGATTTCTCTTGAACAAGGCCAGCGAGGTGCTCTGCCTCACATGTACCGGGATTTTGTTCCACAGCATAGGGAGTCTTTGGGTGATGAATCTATCCCTCCAGCACGTCCTATTAATAGCCGTGTCAAGGTTTAAGTCTCCCCCTTGTGGCTCTGATGGATCTAGATTTTTGAGGTGAAGCATATTCATCAAATCTGGGTTTGACATGGCCTTGTATGTTAGGCAAAGGTCACCTCTGAGCAAGCGGTGGCGACTGAATAGAGCTGGAGTTCTTTCAGTCGGGCAGCATAGGACAGATTTTGAGACCCTTTATCCTTTTGGTGAGGAACTTTGTGGCCTCTCCAGCTGCTGCAAGTGTCGGGTCGGATACATTCCGAATGGGGCATTGTACTCAATCATTGGTCTGATGAGTGATGAGTAAAGGGAGACTATGACCTCCCTTGATCTAGATGAGAATCCCTTCATGATAAGGTGGGCAATGTAGAAGGTCTTCCTAACTACTTTAGCTACATGGGTGTCGAATGACAGACTACTATCAACCTGGGTCCCCAGGTCCCTGATAACTTCTTCTGTGCTCAGTGGATTGCCACCTATTTGGTAACTAGGGGTAACCTTGTTTTTCCCGAAGGGTATGACTATGCATTTTTTGGCATTTAACTTTAGGCCGTGGCTCTGGCACCAGTTATCCGTTTCTGTGAGACCCTTCTGAAGGATATCTGTGTCAGATGTGTTTTCTACTATGGCGCCCAGTTTGCAGTCATCTGCAAACTTTGTCAGCCATAACCCTCCTGTGTTTGCTTGTACTTCGGAAAAGTAGATGCCAAACAAGAGTGGGCCCAGGACTGAGCCCTGTGGGACACCACTTGTGACAGGCTTTGAGTCTGACATGGCGCCAGCAGCTCTGACCCTGTGGGTTCTGTCACTCATCCAATTTGCAACCCATCTTGTGATGTATGGGTTGACATTTAAGCTGATGAGTTTTTCAATGATACCCGAATGGGGTATTGTATCGAAGGCCTTAGCCAGATCGAGGTAGGCTGTATGGACTGCCTTTCCCTCATCAATGGCTTTGGTGACTGTTTCAAAAAAGTCAACCAAGTTTAAAAGGCATGATCTGCCTTTGACAAAGCCAAACTGTGTTGGATCCAAAGTCTGCAAATTCCCTATGTCTTTATTTATGAGGTCCATTATGATCCTCTCCATGGCTTTGCAGATAAGGCTTGTCAAGCTAATGGGCCGGTAATTTCCAGGGTCGGTGGAGGCACCGCCTTTGTGAAGTGGTACCACAGTTGCAATGCCCCACTCCCTGGGTACGTATCCAGAGGTAAGACTCTGATTAAACAGCTGTCCTAGCTGTGGGTTTAATTCCACATTGAGTTCATGGAGCACACAGCCGGGGACACCATCAGGTCCCATGGATGCTGTGTTTTTTGCTTTGGAGAGAGCAGTTCTCACTTGGGCTGGAGATGTTTGGGGGCTGGAATGGTTTGGTATAGTTATCTCTCTTTTTGGGAGGGGAGAAGTTTGCACTGAACCTGTCAGCCAGTATGTTGGCAATGTCTGTAGGATCAGTAATCTTCACATCATTTTGAACTAGCTCTGAGCATATCTGGGAGTTTCCTCCCAGGTTTCTAACATAGCTAAAGAAGGCCTTATGATTGTCTTTTGAGTCTTTAGCTATTTTTCTCTCAAATTTGCTTTGGATGATTTTATGAGAGCTCTTAGTTTTTACTTATAGTGATCAAGGGTGTCTTACCTTTTAAGGATTTTGCTCTATCTTGTAGTAGCTTCCTCCTTTTGTTGTAGAGTTTGTTTATGGCTGGGGTCCACCAGACTGGACGCTTGCCTTTGGTACAAAGAGTCTTTGTTTTGCTTGGGATTGCCTTATCCATGCAGTCCTGCAGGTGCTGGTAGAAGGCATTTGTAAGTGATTCTGCGGCTTGAGTACTGTTTTCCATGCTCGGGGCCTTAAAGGAGACCACACTAGTCTTTAGAAGTGTGAAGTCGGCTTTTGAGAAGTTCTTTACTGTGGTCTTTTTATTTCAGGTGGGGTGGGATGAGGACCTCCAGCGAGATTAGTTTGTGGTCTGATCTCACCAGTGAGGGGTACACCTCTGGTGTTGAACATTGTGCTCCCATGTTCGTGATGATGAGATCAAGTATGTTATCTCCTCTTGTGGGGATGGTGACTAGTTGTTCCATGGCATTTGAGTTTATGAATTCCAGGAACCTTTTGGGCTAGGGTGTTTGGGCTTGAGTAGTGTTCCCAGTCTATATTAGGGTAATTGAAGTCACCTAGTATGATGGTGTTTGGTGATACATTTATCCCCTCTAGTGTTTTCAGGAAGGCCATGTGAGGTTCCTGAGTTTGTGAGGGTGGCCTGTAACATGCTACAATTTGCAGAGCAGTCTTGCCTATGGTTAATTGCACCTGGATGGTCTCCGATGCATCGTGCGTTGCCACCAGTCTTGAGGTGTGGGTGTCCTTGATGAATATGGATACCCCTCCTTTCTTGGTATTGTCCAGATTTTGGGGCGGAACGCATGATATGAGGTAAAACCTGATAGCTGGGGTGCTCTCAGGAGCCTTGAACCAGGTTTCTGTCACAGCACAGACATCAATGTTCTCCATACTGAGAAGGGCCTCGAGTCGTGCATTTTGAGATTTAGACTTCTGGCATTGAGCAGCATTACCCTTAGTTTTTCCTTTTTGTGTTCTAGGGTGGTAGGTTTAGAATTTGAGCCTTGCCTAAAAAGGCACTATGGGGTGGCAAGAGCCTTTGCCAATATCCGGAATCCCAGGGTGACAGGTGCAAGCCGTCCCTTGCGGCAGCGTGGCTTGTCCAGCATGTCATCCCAGGCAGACAGACACTGGATCCCCTTTGAATGACACCAGTGTTTAAGCCAATTGTTAAAGCTGATCATCTTATCTCTGTATTGTGGCATCATTCTTGGTGAAGGTAGGATACTGCTCAAGGTCAGGGTCATACCTGTCTGGGCTACATAATCAGAGAGCTCCTCAATGTCTCTTTTCATGTAGTCCAAGGAGGTGCGTCTCAGGTCGTTTACACCAGCGTGGACAATGACTGAGTCATATTTGTACCTGCTGTTGAGAGACCTGAGTGCTTGCGTTATGTGGCGGATTCTAGCGCCCGACAGGCAGCTTACTGTGACCTTCTCCTTACTCAGTCTGGTGAGCGGGCGTCAGTGTGTCTGACTATGGAGTCACCAATGACTAGTGTGTCTGGCATTGTGTTTGGCCTTAAGGGCTGTGACTGTTTGACACTCTGACTGTGAGGTCTATGTGTTGCAGGTGTTGTGTTCTGAGGTGGTGGTTGTTTGGGTGTCTGCTTTGGTGGCCTCTGCTGTTTTGGTAGATTTTTGATCAGAGCCTCCAGTATGTCTTTGTGTGTTTATGTGTATGATTTGAGGTTGTAATGGTAATATGTGAGACTGGGTCTATAGTGTGTGTGGTAACCTTCTCCTCCTGACTGGTCTTGCCAGTCCTATGTTGAGAGAGCTCAGCCTCCAGTTTGGCCGTATAGTTGCATCTCTCGCATGTATTTGTGTTTTGTGGGAGGAGGAGAGGGTTGTCTGTGTACATGAGGCAATTGTAACATTGCCTCAATATTCCCAGGTTCACCAGCTGAGCAGGAGAGGACACTAGCAACTGATCCCTCGACATGCTAGAAGGAATAGACAAAAACTTTAAAAAGATTCGGGGCGTGGGTGACCGAGAAATGGGGGTTGCCTTTTGGGGTACTATCTATGACAAGAGTGCCGTATCAAGGTAATAAGTACTGTAGGAGCAAGTGCTACGTTTAACAGATAGAGAATAGTCTACTTGGAGTCAAGTAGAGATGATCTTTTAATTATAGGATACGCTGATTAGATCAGTAGTATAGTTCGAGGAAGGTAGTTTTAAGGAAAATTTGAAGAGTGGACTTTAGGTAGCCGAATAGTTTAAACCTGCTTAACCGGCGCTGCCCTAGTGTGCAACAGTAGCAACTCCGCGCTAAATCGGGCTAAAGCGTGCTTTATAGCAGGGGGCTGGAAAAGACAGGAAATGACCCAAAATGGCCAACAAACCACAAGTCACTGCCCTAAACCACTCCTCTGAGGACAAATGAAGGAGTTATGGAAATGACCCCTAGTGGCCAATAAAACTAGAGTTTCAAGTCAGTAACCACCTCTCCGGGGGGCAGGGAAGCTGCTCAATGTTAGTCACTGCCACTGATGAACACAGAGACCCTCCCTCAGCCCAAGCAAAAATGGCCTCACAGAAACTTTCAAACAGTTCAGGAACAGCAAGCCTGTAACTGAACTTTTTTAACTCAGAAAAGTGGGAAAAAAGCAAGATTTTTTTTTGTTTTTGTTTTTTACAGAGATAGCAGAGGTTCACAAGTAATATCAAGTTATAACAGTGCAGTAAATGACCCCACACAAGAGTGCTAGGTCAAGGACAGAAAATATGCAAGTTTTAAGAAAAAAAACGATTTAAAATTAAGTGCAAACAGGAAATTCAGCAAACAGCTTTTGGTTGTGCTCTAAATACAGCTACTAATACAGAAATCAAGTTTAACAAGCCAGAAAATGCTCAAGCTAGGCAGCTATGCAGAAAAACTTAGCAAATAAACAGAGAAAAAATACTTAATCTCAAAATATGTAGTCCTATCTTGCCTCCATTATTACATGTAGGTTCAGAGCCGATCCTTGGCTCCGACTCAGCCGCTTAGCCTGAAAACTTCTGATTGGCTCGTGGCTAATGGGTATCCCATGATGCATGTGCACATTCCCTAGATCTCATTTGCTGCATCTTCAGTCGGAAGCTTCTTTTGGTTGGCTGTGGCGAAGTGATTTAGTTCTTTATTTTTCTTAGAAATTTTTAACTTCATGTGAAGTGCTTTTCTCATTGCTGATAGCCTTATTGTGATACCGATTGTGTCAATTTAACAGGACTTGACTTTTTACTGGATTTGACTTTTCTGCTATAAAATTTTGGGCCTGTTGGCCTTTGTGTGTTCCCGTGAGTGTGTGCTTTTTGACTAAACCGTTTTACTTGTTGGTACTAGTCTGTTCCCTTTTCCCTTACACTAGGTTAGTTTAAGTTGGAAAACCTAGTAAAACTTCCCTTGGTTGGTTGTTGTGAGAAATAGGGCTAGATCTGTTTGTTAGATCTAGTTCCTCTCTTTTTGAGGGAGTTTCTTTTTCTCTTCAGTCACCTATATTGAGACTGCCATTATGTCTAAAGAACATGAAGAGCATAAACGGGATTTAAAGTGTGCTAAATGCTCTCAAATGTCCATCACTAGAAATAGCGTCTGTGTGTACTATTTAGGGGCCATACATCTTCAAGAGACTTGTCTTTGTCATTCCTTTAGTCCTAGAGTGCTCCAGGAACAGAAGAATAAGTTGATTCTAAAAGGCTTGTTAAAATCTTTTGAGGAAGACCTAGCCAGTTCGTTGTCCTCTGCTAGGTTGCATTCTTCTAGTAATGATAAGGGCAAGACCTCAAAAAGGCTTTCTCCAGCCTCGACTCCTGTCTCTGAACCTCATCGGAGATGGCCTCTGTCTCTCCGGCTCCACTGTCCTTGGAGCCGATAGAGATTCTGGACGGCACCCAGTGCTTTGGTGCCTATCACTAGCAGTCCTCTTTGGAGCCAGTCTACAGACATTCCTCTGGTCTCCCCTACTTTAAAATCACCTATATTGCAGAGAGCGAGGTCTCAAACACTATCCTCCAGGAGCTTTTCTGAAGAAGACCTCAGAGTGATGCTCAGACTCCTTAAGTCGTCGGCCTTGCCAAAATTATCGGCTCAGACCACTTCTGTCTCTGAGCACTCCTGTTACCGACCCTGCTCTTTTTCCTTCTCCAACCCAGATTGGGCCTTTGGAGCCGATGCTGTCGGTACCGACTATAGTGGTGTCCTTCACTGCAGCACCCCGGGTAGTTGTCTTGGTGTCAGAGTGGAGCTCTGCTCCGTCGGTGCCATCCAAAGTGTTAGGGTCCGAAGCTCTTCAGTCGGGCCCGAGGGGGACATTTGGAACCGAACCTCTTCGGTGCAGAGTCTTCCTATTGGTGTGTCGGCCTGAGGTGAGCTCGGACCGTACATCGTTCTCGAAGCCGATTCCTTTGGAGCCGGAGGAATCAGTTTTTGTGAAGAGGAAGAGCATGTTGGATAGTTCATCCGTCCGTACCACGTAGGAGTACTGGTGCTATACTCCCTCAAGCGCTGACTGCCGTCTCAACATCCTCTCTCCCCTGGGATGGTAGAGACTCTCTGCCTCAGGACCCCTGTTTGGGTGGTCCCTGATCTTCTGAGACTTCCCCAGAAGATCCCGCTGAGGAGCCCCCTCTGAAGAGATCATGTAAGAGGAAGCATGTAGACTCCCCTGTTTGACATCTGACACTGACCTCTGTGTCTGAGGGGTCCCCTAAGTCCTCTGAAGATGTCTCCTATGCAGGCATTTTGGAGATCCTCAGGCAGAGAGGCGGCTGGCCCACTGTTGCCCCTTCCAATGAGTCAGTGTATATATGAAGGCTTTTGGGTCTCAATCCTCAGCTTCTTGGGTGTCTCCTCCATTTGATGAATTACTAGATCTCGTGAGTCAGAAAGCATGGCAGACACCTGATGCCGTGGAACCAGTCCCCAGGAGGTCGAATAAATTTCTTTCCACCCCTAAGGACAAAGAGTTTTTATCTAAGGGTTTACCTGTTGCCATGGTGGTGGTGGCTGCGGCCACTAAGGAGCTAGCAGAGACCACTTCTATCCATCCACCTAATAAGGAATCCCGGGATAGGTATGGGAAGCATATCTTCTCTTCAGCGGCTTTTGCACTCCGCTGAACTATCTATCACATTTTACGAGACTTCAGAGAGATCTCCTAAAGGAGTTTCTTCAGGGTACCTCTACTGAAGCAGTCCCATCTACAGTGTCTGCTCAGTTGGCTACCTTCACATCTATTTACTCCTCCATGCGGCTGAACTTGTATGCAGCTGATGGTGCGAGTAGGGCGGCGGGTTCAGAATAGTTAAGGAGACATTTCTGGATGCGTCTATGCAACTTTGCTGAGCCTTTCAAGTCTACATTCACCAATGCTCCTGTGGGACGGATCCTCTCTTTTTTGACCCAAGGTGAAAGATACCCTCATCAGGTGTGAGCAGGAAGGGAAGGCACTCTACCGTGGGAGTCCGTTTTACCGTTCCTTCTAGACCTTACCCTAAAGGTCAGAAGAGCGGCAAAATGTGACTCAAATCAGAGACCTTTCCAGGGCACACAAGGTAATTCCTCTTTCAGAGGCAGGGGAGGAGGAAATAATGGTAGACTTTGCCCTAGAGCAGGGGGAGGCCCACAAAATCGGGGAGGTTGCGATTCCTTTCGTGACCGTCCCTATCGGCGTTGTGAGGAACCAGACTGTGCGTCTCTGGAGCTGGTCGGGGGTCATCTGTTGTACCCAGAAGCCTGGCTAAATCTCACTCGACAAGTGGGTACAAGACATTACCAGAGGTTACTCTATACCCTTTTCCTTTCCACCAAGCCCTCTCAAGAGGATCCCAGATGTACCACCCAATCACAGGGATCAAGCGGCTATAGAGAGAGAAGCTGCTATTAAAGAGTCATCCATAAGGTCCCAACAGACCAGACAGGATTCAGAACATACTCCAGGTTGTTTAGGTCCAAAAGGAACAGGGGACTGGAGACCCATCCTAGACCTCAGCAGGTTAAACGAGCATGTAAAGAAGTCCAAGTTCTGAATGGTCACTCTACAATCCATACTCCTTTTGCTGGAGACAGACAGCTGGATGTGCTCAATAGATCTCCAGGATGCCTGCTACCACATAATGATGGACAGAGCATCAAGGAGCTATCTACGCTTCTGGCTGGGAGCCAATCATTACCATTTTTGGGAGCTGCCCTTTGGTCTCCCCACAGCCCCCCGGGTGTTCGCCAAGTGCATGGCAGTAGTAGCAGCTCATTTACGGCGTCAGGGAATCCAAGTCTTTCCATATATGGACGATTGGCTCCTAAACGCCACCACCGGGAATCGCCTAAGTCGAGAGATTCCACAATCGAGCTCTGTTCCCATTTGGGAATCTCGATTTAAACTGGGAAAAATCCTCTCTTGCCCACTCAGTCTATAACTTTTATAGAAGCAAACATAGACACTGTCGATATGACAGCCAGACTGCCTACAGACAGAATAAAGAATCTTGTGCAACAAATCCCCTTCGAAGAGTCAAAGCGAAGGTGGTGTTACAGCTTCTCTGAACTATGGCGTCAACCATAACATTGGTACCTTTTAGCAAGACTACATATGAGAATACTCCAATGGCTCCTGTCATCCCAGTGGTCGTTTCAGCAGTTGCCTCTACATCATCAGATCCTGATTAGATTCTTGCAAAAAGGACCTATGCTGGTGGATTCGACCAGGTCATCTTATCACAGGGACTCCCTTTGTACCGCACCGACCCTTTGCCACTGTGACCATGGATGCCTCTCAGGGTGTGGGGGGGGCATTATCTTGGCAGGACTGCCTAAGGCACATGGCAAGAGCAGGAGGCCCATCTGCATATCAATGTCCTAGAGATAAGAGTGGCGCTTCTAGCGTTGACTTCACTATTTTCTCCCTCTAGGGACGATGGCTATCCAGACAGACAACATGTCTGTTATGGTATCTAAACGAACCAGGGGGGACCAGATCATACCCCTTATGTCGAGAGGCCATGCGAGTTTGGAATTGGGCGATTTCTTCCCAACGCTTTCTCATTGCAATGCACATCCCGGGGGCTTCCACCGTGATAGCGGACAAGCTAAGCAGGGCAATATTGTTAACCTCACGAATGGTCCTTTGAACCAGAAAATAGCCAGTATGATCTTTCACAAGTGGGGACAACCCTGCTGCAACCTCTTTGCCAGTCCCATCAGCACCAAATGCAGCACCTTTTTCTTTCTCATCCCCCCTCCGGGGAGTCTCCAAGAGATGCACTAGTCCACGATTAGCCCCGGGACTCTCTATGCTTTTCCACTCATCCCCAAGGTCATACAGAAAGCAATGCTGTTTGGAAAGCAAGATGATCCTCATCACTCCTTACTGGCTTCGTCTGATTTGGTTCCCTTTTCTCTGGCCTCACCTGTTGGACTGCCCATGGACACTGGACCCAGTGCCAGACCTCCTGACACATGTCAGGTTCTCTTCACACCAGTCTCCACACTCTCAAACTGACAGCATGGCTGCTCCAGTTCAGTCACTAGAAAGGCTTCATGATTTGTCTCCCAGCTGCAACTCGTATTACCTCTTCTCACAAGCATTTGACCAGAAAATTGCATCATAGTAAATGTTTTTATTTCGGTCCTCTTTTCCTGACTTCCAGGCAGGGCACTTACTAGCCAGTTACTGAAATTACCCAGAAACACAAGTCCACTGGTGTTCTCTGCTGAGTTTCTGCTTTAACACTGGGAGAGCTAAAATTAGGATGCTATGCAATGTGCAGCCATCTTGGAAGACCAAGGTATAATAATTGATGTAAATAAACACCCTTCACCTTTGGTCCCTGTCTTGTGTAGTAGCTAGTTTAAATGTGTGGAAGGCATAACCTTGCACTGTACGTGTGCTGTCTGCAGTTTTTAACAATGTCTCAGTGACTGCACAGATGTCTGCAGTCTCTAGAGTTGAGAGCTTCTAGGAAGTGGAGTTTCAGTTTAGGCTCCTAGCATTGAGCAGGAAGACCTTTTTAGATTTTCTTTGTTGTGATTTGCTGTGGTGGAAGTATTTAGTTTGGAATTGCCTAAAAAGGCAGTATGGGGAGGCCATTACTTGGCTACTCTTCGAAAGTCAAGCAGGGAGATATGCAGGCCATCCTTGGCAAAGAAGTGTCATCTGTTGACCATCTCCTTGCTGACAGATGTTGCACCCCTTAGAATAACACTAAAGACCATTGTTAATCGCATTTTGTTGTACTGTGGCATCTTCCTTGGAGAAGGTAAAATGCTGGGCTCATACCAGTGTGGGAGACTCATTCTGAGAGCTCAGTGATGTCTCTTATAGTCTAGGAAGGTACGTATCCAGTCACACTCGCATGTACTACGACAGAGTCATACTAGTGTTTTTGGTCCAGTGACCTGAGTGCAGGCATAATGGGGTGGAACTTTGCTTCTGATAAGCAACAGACCATTGCTTTCTCCTTACTCAGCCTGGTGAGAGGGACATCAGTGTTTCTCAGAATGGAGTCTCGAGTTATCAGAATGTTGGATTGTGTAATGGCTAGCCTTATGGGCTTGGAATTAGAGGCTGTGAGAAATATGGCTTTGAGTTGATGGGGATGTTGTCTTGAGTGCATTCAGGGTTGCTGAGGGTGTTTGTGTACTTCATCTAGGATGCCTTTGGGATTTAGGAAGGTTAATTACAAGTCTCTCAGTGTATGTGGTTTTGTGATGGATGCAGTGTGTGTACTGCTGACCACCTTAACATTGGGAGTGTTTTATGTAAGATTTTATGTTGAGCTTTGCTTCCATTGACTGTATAAATTAATGCCATATTATTAGTTTTCAATTTGAGAATTAAGTCCGTAATCTCTAAGCAATTTCTGCTTTGCCTCCGGATGCCTGCACCCACCTAGCTGGTAATAGAGAGAGTGGGAACATTTTTATGTCCATGGCAACAGACTTTATATTCTCACTTCAAATGTCAAAAGAAAGAAATGTCATGAGGATCTGGTTTGCATCTTTAGGGGCAGTGCTTGTCACTGCAAGCTAGTTCTGTGTGCAACTGGGTAATGGTGAAGTGTCAATGGTGCTTTTACAGGAAAAATGTCAACTCAAGGTATATATCTATATAGGGCATTGCCATATATGTGAGGGGAAACTAGAGACTTTATGGTGAAATATTTAGGCAGATATTCTGAAGTTAGAAGCAAATCAAGCAATACTTTAAAGAATTAACTTGCCAAGAATGAGGAGTAGAGTAACCAGAATGTCTACTAGTAGTGTTTGGTCTCACTACAGCTACACTCTGCTGGGATACAATGCTGTTTTGCTGCATCTTTCCCAAGAAGCAAAACAGTAGCAGTGATCCCAAGATGAGAAGCAGGCCACAGCTTGTTTTGTTATCCACATTCATGTCCCCGATGAGGGAAGTCTGTAGGCTGCTTCTAGCCTTTTCCTGGTAGATGCTTTGAATAGCAACTAGACCAAATCAGGAAGGTAAAGCACAGTCAGTCACCACCCAACCAAAAACCGGAGTCTATGCACTCTGCTCCTCTCACCAGAAGTGAAATATAAGCACAAATTCCAAGCTGGCACCTATGAAGCATTTATTAGGATTTCTGGTGATTAGCAGTCTCAAGGAAATAATGTCCATGTACTCACTGTCTTTCAGAAGCAAAACAAGCACATATCCCAAGATGGCTACTGAGAGAATGTGAGCTCTCCAATAATTGGTGGTCGTAGAGTAAATGTTGCAGATTTTAAAGGTAAGTTGGAAAAATGAATTCTACTAAGCTCTGCAGTGTACACTGTTGGCTATGAAAGAGGGTGTAACTTAAGCTTTAGATCCAAGTGGAGAGCCACTAATTTTAAAACAGCAAGGTAGATTGGAAGGGGTGAGCACTTTCTGTGGAATACAGTGGGATGGCCAATACATCAAATAGTTGAACGAGAGTGATTTCACATAACCATAATTTTGTGCTGGCTCACAATAGCCAATAAAGAGGAGATGGAAGGGTATATGTGGTCAAACTAACAAGGGGCAGGCAATTGGGAAGATGGTAGTTTTTAAAAACACAACAGCAGCAAGGTGGGAGATGGGAGAGTGGGGGGGGGGGGCTTAATTAGTATAGGACTTGCAAGAGACATGGGTGTGGTCTTTCCTAATAAGTATGCAATCAAAAGTAAAATACAAGTAGAACAGTGTAAAAAAAATAAATCACAATATACAAAATAGAAGGCAGTAAAACAATGCAGAATACAAGAAAGCAAAAACTAACCTTTTCCTCACAGTAAGTTATGGCAGAGGCTGGGTAAACTTTTCCAGTAAATCCATGAAACCTTTTATTTTACCCCTTAAATATAAGGTTATCCATGAAACCTTTTATTTTACCCCTTAAATATAAGGTTTTGTTCTAGCTCCACCCTCAGTTTGCATGTAATTAACCTGTTTTAATTTCTGTGTGATTTGACACACCTATGGTCTCTTTCCTAGTTGAAATATGCAAGTGAAATATTGTAAAAGAAATCACAATATACAAAATGGAAGGCAATGGAAAAAAAAATCAATGGCTGTGGCAGAGTTTGGGTGAGGTGTGAGCTTTTCCAGTAAAAACTGAGTTGAAAAGTTAATTGTTGAATGCCCAACTGGCTAGAGATATACATAGATACTTTCAAATTCTTGTCTTTGAACCTTAATTTCAGAATACATTTTAAATCTAGAACAAAAATTTGCTTGTGCAAGTGGTAATAAAATTACATTTGCGGTTCTCCCGTTCGATTCTGTGCTGGAACTCCTGTGTGGAGTCTGCATGTCCTCCACATGGTCAATTGGCATTCGGAAGACATGTGAATGGGTGTACCTTCTTTGAAGGTTGGGTGTCGAGCTGGCACCTTGGCACTGTAAAAATCTACTGCCAATCATTAGCGGACTGGAGTTCTGCTGTAGCGACCACTAACCGGGAAAATCCAAAAAAAGATTTATTATATCTATCACTACTGCAGTAGCCTTGGCTATATAGGTTGTATCCTGCCAAGGATGTAACAACTGGCCAGCTTCTAAAGCTTCAGGACACCATCCACACACCCACAGCCCAAACCTAGGTGCTTTAATGGCAAGCCATTTAGAGTTTTCCTGCCATTGAAGAAAATACTTTGCGAGCTTTTGAGGGTCAACTTGTGCTGTTCCTTTGCAAGGCGAGTTCTGTTTTGGGGGCACCTTCCACGTTAAAATTTTTTATTGTATTTTCTGTTCTGGAAACTTGTTTTTAAGCTGGAAGGTTATGTTTTAATGGAATGTCACTACACGTGACTGTAGCTTTTTTAAATGAGAGCCAGTTTAGATGGAGTAATTGAAAAACATTTTCCCTGTGGAGAAATTACTTTGACAAGTGTTTTGAAAGTGCTTATTACTGTGTGTTTTTGTGAAATGTGATTTGTTTTACTGGTTTGTGCTGCTTGCTTTCCATGGGGAAGACACCATTTTGACTTTACCATGGAACAATCCACCAGTTCCGTGGTACGTCCTCCTTCAGCCACAAGTTCCATGGTCTGTCCTCCTTCAGTCACAAAAAGAAAGTTGACCAACCTTTGCCGTCATAGCAGGCTAGCAGTTTGCCTCAGCTGCAGGTGGGTAACTCAGCTGTGGGACAAACTAAGGCCACAATCCCCCAGGTGTATAGCACATACAATCACTATAGACTGGTGGCATTGTCTTTTCCGGCTCTTGTGGGTCCTCTCAGTGAGCAAGGGAGAGCCAGTCTTATTGGTCCTGGGAGAGAGAACAGGAAGACTTTCCTCTTGTCAAAATGTTATGCACATCCCTGGGGAAGATATTGCTGCCATTAATATCCCTTTTGGCACAATTTTTTATGTCCGAGAAATGGAAAATTAAAGATGTTCTACCCTCCAAATTTGATTAGGCAGAGTTTTTGTTTACTGGTTTGGGCTTGGTGTTTAATTTCAAGCTATGAGGTTTCTGGTAAGAGATTGATAAATACTTTTCCTGAAATTGAAAATTCTGAATTTGGGCAGGAAGGGGCAGATGCATTGTTTTCTCTTCAGTTGTCTGATTCAGACTCAAATGGAAGCTTGGTTCTCCCTTTCTTATTCTCTACTTAATAGAATTTGACACTTCAGTGGGATAAAACTGAGGTTTACAGAGCCTGCACCCATTCCTTCAGTTTTGTTAGCTGTGGAGGATGACTGCCTGCAATCTTCTGACAATTAGCCTGGTGCCCTTAAAATAAAATAAAAAAAGAGGGGGGGGGGATTGAGTAAATTTAGGTTTGGGATGAGTGTATAAACACAGCAGCTATAGCTTTAGTTAATCCTACTGCTGCTTAAACATTTAATTCCAGTCTCTGACCAGGATGGAACAATTTAAGTATTGGGGGAAGTGTATATTTCTGGAACTTCAACTTTCAGAATTTAGAAATGTCAGGCTAATTAAGTTTTATTCTGACTAATTGTGTAAGTATCCGTGCAAAAAATGGCAAATACTGAGAGCAGTGGTTCCAAAACACAAATTTAATATTGTAATGGAAGAAAAAATTGACCACAAATATCCACAAAATAAAAATGCTTTTATCCTGCAAATATAGAACATCGGATGAAAAACTCTTAAATATCCCACCCTTTTATACCATGCATTTAAAAAGCTTGTTGGTTCTCAGACAACACACCTCCCAATAAAAAACATGCTATAAACCACCATAATAGCATATCAAATATTTCATAGTGAAGGGCAGGATAGTTGAGTTTTTCTATATTTGCAGGATGAAAGTGCTTATTTTATTGTGGATATTTCTGGCTTTAACTTTTTCTTCCATTAAGAGATTGGATTCATGTTTTGGAACCACTGCTCTCCATATTTGCCATTTTTTTTTTGCATTGGTGATTTTTGTTTTTTCAGTTGGTCTTAATTGTGCAAGTATGAATATGTTTTTATTATAAAATATATATATATATATATATATATATATATATATGTATACGTGTGTGTGTATATATATATATATATGTGTGTGTGTGTACGTGTGTGTGTGTGTGTGTGTGTATATGTATATGTATGTATATATATATATATATATATATATATGTATATGTATATATGTATATATATATATATATATATATATATATATATATATATATATATATATATATATATATAAAATGCACTTCTTGACAGGAAAAATCTGCTTTAGTTTCTTCCATTTCACAGGTCAGAGCTTGCTGTTTACAGTGTGTGTGTGTGTGTGTGTGTGTGTGTGTGTGTGTGTGTGTGTGACTAAAACTACTACTAAGGCTATGGCCGCTAGTGCTATTTTGAGGAGGGTTGCATGGCTGCATTCAGTCTCCCAGATGTTAGAAATGAGTTTCTAAATTCTTGCGTGGATAGAGATTTAATTTGGCTCCTTTGCTGCAGAGGTGATCAAAGTGTTATGGGGCAAGCTGATCCAAGGAATCTCGAGATTTTCCAGCCCCCCTTCCAGATTGTGCAAGGGATTTTTCTCCTCATCCAATTTTGTAAATATCAACAAAAATGCAGGTAAACTGTTGCCTAAGAAGAAATGGCAAGGGTTTTCAAAAATGTCTCAACTTTCCAAAACCATGCACAGTCCAAGTCTGATGATTCGAGTATGACCCCCTCCCACCCTTTTCTTCCACAAAGTCCTGAATCTCTTTTCTCTTTGGCAACAGATAGGGGGTCATTTCTCTGTCCTAAAGATCAGACTGTTTCCGTCTGTTCACCACATGCAATCCCTGTTACTTTTCCTGGTTCCAAATTCAAAAGTGATGTTACTTCAACCTGTTACAGCTTCCTTTTTCAAGTTTCCTGGTAATGCTGACTTAAAAAGATGCTCATCACATCCCCATTAATTCAATCTTTAGATGTTTCTTAAGGTTTTGTCTGGATCTCATTATCAGTACTGTGTTTTATCCTTTGGACTGCCCACCAAGACTTTTCAGTGTCTTGCTCCAGTTATAGGTCCTTGCAGGCTCTAGCCTGTGGATATTCACATTTTTACTTGGATTTACTTTATGCAGAGTCTTTTTACTTGGATTTACTTTATGCAGAGTCTTTTTCAAACTATCGGGAATATATCTTTTTGTGAAAGATCTTGTATACAGGATGCAATTCCAAGAGAATGTTCAAAGGTCTGTCTTTTCTCCTGCACACAGGATTGTGCTCCTGACAACTAAACACCTCGTTTAAAGAGGTTTTTCTTCCATATGAGGAAATAGATCTGTATCTACTTCTAAGGTTTTCTCCTCTGAGTTTGGTCATGGTAAATGAATAACTCAGGATTTGGGGTTTCATGGGATCTGTGACGTGTCATGATACTCCACATGATAGTGGTATCTGGAAAGTCTCTGGCCCCAGCATCCACACCATTTATCTTTTCAAATCCCAGATCTGGAATTTCAGACAAATCTTTTGGTGGCAAAACTGATATCTTTTATATCTTTAAAATATCCCCTTCCTCCTTGCTGCAAAGCAGTCTGTCACTAGACATTTCGTACTTTGCTTGTTGGGTTCAGGAGGGATAAAGGTGCAGGGGTGTTGGACAAGGACAGATGGGTTCAGGAGGGATAAAGGTGCAGGGGTGTTGGACAAGGACAGATGCAAGCACATAAATTACAAGGAGATGCTTGCACTGATTAAGGCAGGCAACTCTTTGAACCATCTTTGGCCCCCAGGATCTCTTCATGTGGTTACACAACACACAAGTCTGCTAGTGCAACTAACAAGGGGGAACCAGGTCATACCACCTTTGCAGACCAGCCATGTTAGCTTGGGGTATAGCTTCACAAGAGTATCTCTGCAGACATCCTGTATTCTGTTGGAGCAAGATTGTGTAGCAGACAACCTGAGCAAGTCCATGATATACCTGCATCTGTGAGGAGTTCTCAAGTAGCCCTCTGCTTCCTTTCTGAATTGTCAACTGGCAAGATTCCATTCAGAACTCTGTCTGAAGGCCTGGAAGACCAATGCTGTCCTTTCCTTGGACTGGAATGTTCCTGTGTCTGTTACCACCTTTTCCACTAATACATAGGGTAGTTCTGAAGATTTGCAAGGAATCACCCAAGATCATTGTAGTGACTTCCTTCTGGCTCAGTCAACTGTGCTTCTCCCTTTTTGGAAAGGGGCAATAAACCATAAATTTCCGAGTGGATCTACTCAACAGCAGGGGTGTTTAATACACTCTGGCATCAATCATTTTCAATTGACTGGATGATATGGTCCTTAATTCCTTTAAGGCACCTGTTTGTTCAGGATGTGGGCAGGTTCTAATTGAAGCAAGAAAGTCTGTTACTAGAAAATCCAGTATTGGCAAATGGGGAAAGGTTTTTAGTTGGTGCCAATATAACCAGCACACACTCAGGGCTAGTTCTCTGGTTTTACAATATTTGTGATTGTACTATTCTATGGCATTTTTTCTTTTATCAAGGTTCAGTGATCAGCCATTTGAGAATGTCTGCCCATTGATCCTCCTGTTTCAATGCAGTCTCGTGTCTGTGTTGTTGAAAGTTTTTTCATATGAGGCCTCCAAGAAAATGGATGCCCCCTCTTGGGAATCCTAAATTTGTTAGAGAAGCTACTACTCATTTCATTTTGAACCAGTTTATCTGCCTGACTTTAGTTTCTTAACCTGGAAGGCAGTCTTACTGATTCTCTGACCTTTGCAAGATGGGTATTTGATTGGAAAGTTCTTGTGGTGAGACAGCTAGATCTCATTTCCAACAGGGACACAGCATTTCTTTAGGAACTAATGCTACTTTTTATGTCTGAAGTGGTAGAGTTTACTTTAAGCCAAACTAGCCACGCTTATCTCCCCATTTTTTCCTGAACCTAAAAATGGAGAGAGATTACTCCGTACCTTGGATGTCCACAGACAACTCTGGTATTGTCTTGGCAAAGCTAAATTTTCCAGATTTTTGGATCACTTCATTCCTTGTGAAGATGAGGCAAAAGTGGTTGTTGAAGGCTGTTGCCTTTTCTTCCTGTCAGGGTGAAGGCCCACTGTACCAGGGCCTTGACTTCCTCTATGGAGCTTTGGAAGGATTCTAAAAGCTGCAACTTGGTCCTCTGTACATACTTGTACAAAGCACTGTAAGCTTGATTCTTTCTTAAGGCCTATATTCTGCTTTGCAAGGACCATTTATCGGGGGCTGTTGGACTCTTCTTCCAATTACTACATGTAGTAAGCTAGGGTAATCTACCTATATAGTTAAAGCTACTGCAACAGTGATCAACTTGATGAATGTAGTACGGTTGTGGAAGTAAAACTTACCATAGTAGTGGAAATTCCAATGCTTGCTGCTGCAGTAGCTACTGTTCCCCTCCATTCCAGGGGGTGGGGTTGTGCCAGTGTTTTTTTTTGTTCTGTCGAGCATTATCCTTGAAGGGCTCGGCTGCTCTGTCTATCGTCAGGAAAGCCGTGAAGGGCTTGGTACCCAAAGCTGTCCTTTATAGTCAGTTCAGCTGGAGCTGCCAGACAATTTGGGTGTGGAAGGTGCCCTGACATTTTGAAAGTTAGCCAGCTGTTTGCTTTGTAGGATATAACCAATATAGTAAAGACTACTGCAGCAGTGATTCAAACATCAGTTGTAAGTTTATTTGCGCAGCTGTGCTTCCAAGGGGCTTCTCAGATTTTTTTACACACTATGACAAAGTGTAACAAAATTTAAATCCAGTTCAGATTCCTTTTATAGGAAGTAGAGTAAACTATTCCAACAGGACACAGGCTAACAATTTCAGAAAGTAATGACAGGGATGTTAAGAAAACAAATTGACTGTGTGCTCCATTCCCCTTTCACATGCATACCACGTGATCCTGACAATCCCTGTAAAGCTTTCTCAAAGTCTAGGTCTTCACTTTTCTTTGCACCTAATAATTTCAGACACTTTAGGTCTGAGAAGCATTCAAAAAAGCTACAGCTGTCAGTGGGATTCCCTTCTTCCTTAAGGGATTTCCCTGCAGCTAACCATCCATTAAAACCACCCTGATTCCCCTTCTAAATCAGATGCTCTTTCAGGAGGTGCCCCCCCCAGGTTCCTGTGGTATTGTCCTTTCAGCTACTGTGGAGAGAGGGTCTGCCATTATTTATGTAACTGATCCAGTGACTTATGTAGGCATGGGAGAGAACCCTGTATGGGTCCGCAAGATCTTTCTTGCGGTATTTGGGAAAAATTTCTTGATAGCACTGATAGGCCATCTCCGAATTAGTCTTCTGCTGTGGTGTTGCCTGCAGATTAAAAAAAATAGATAATCTCAAAACATGGTGTACGTTAGAAAAGATGATTTTCTTAACTTAATCAGGCAGTTATTGCAGGCTGTTAAGCCTGCTGCTCAGAAATCCTCATCTGAGGAGATGTCACCAATTTTCCTGAGGAAAATCTGTCAAGGATTCTGACTTGGTCTGGTTTAATTCTCCTGACGTTCAAACTTTTTTTTATTAAAAAGGCCCATACTGTCAGCTCATGGAAGAAAGTTCAGTAAGGCGCAAGATTGGTGAGAAACTATTTCTGGTTTATTGTAGCGGTCTTCATTTGAAGAGCATTTTGGAAAGAGATATTAAATATTATAAACGTGGGGAAATGAGGAAATGTGTTTTTTGCCAGTATTGCAAATATGTTTTTTCAAGTAAAAGGAATTTGCTATCAAATGATGGGTAAGTTTAACTTTGAATCTAGGGGTGTGGTCTACATCTAAGTGTTTTTTTACATTGGTAAAACAAATCTATGGGTCAGGATATATGAACATTAATATAAGAAAAATTAGTTTGAATAGTGAGTTGGTGAAGCATGAAGTTATGGGAAAGAGTAGTGGAAGCTAGGTTAAGAAGGGATGTGGTGGTTAGTGAACAGCAGTATGGTTTCATGCCGGGAAAGAGCACTACAGATGTTTGCTCTGAGAGTGTTGAAGTACAGAGAATGTCAGAAGGAGTTGCATTGTGTTTTTGTAGATTTGGAGAAAGCATATGACAGGGTGCCTAGAGAGGGGTTGTGGTATTGTATGAGGAAGTCAGGAGTGTCAGAAGTATGTAAGAGTGGTACAGGATATGTACAAGGGTAGTGTGACAGCAGTGAGGTCTGCGGTGGGAGTGACGGATGCGTTTAAGGTGGCGGTGGGGTTACATCAAGGATCAACTCTGAGCCCTTTATTTGCAATGGTGATGGACAGGTTGACAGACGAGATCAGACAGGAGTCCCCATGGACTGTGGTGTTTGCAGATGACATTGTGATCTGTAGTGATAGTAGGGAACAGGTGGAGGAGACCCTGGAGAGATGGAGATATGCTCTAGAGAGAAGAGGAATGAAGGTCTGCAGGACTAAGACTGAATATGTGTGTGTGAATGAGAGGGAGGATAGAGGAATGGTGAGGATGCAAGGAGTAGAGGTGGCGGAGTTTAAAATACTTGGTCAATAGTTCAGAGTAATGGTGAGTGTGGAAGAGAGTACCGAGTAATGGTGAGTGGAAGAGAGGTGAAGGAGAGTACAGGCAGGAAGGAGTGGGTGGAGAAGAGTCGGGAGTGATTTGTGATAGACTAGTACCTGTAAGAGTGAAGGGAAGGTCTACAAGAGGGTAGTGATACCAGCTATGTTATATGGGTTGGAGACGGTGGCATTGACAAAAAGGCAGGAGTTTGGGATGTGGCAGAGTTAAAGATGTTAAGATTTGCACTGGGTGTGGCGAGGGTGGACAGGATCAGGAATAAGTATATTAGAGGGTCAGCCCACGTTGGAAGGTTTGGAGACAAAGCCAGTGTGGCAAGATTATGTTGGTTTGTACATGTGCTGAGAAGGGATGCAGAGTATATTGGGGGAAAAAGATGCTAAGGATGAAGCTACCAGGTAATGGGAAAAGAGGAAGGCCTAAGATGAGGTTTATGGATGTAGTGAGAGAGGACATGCAGGTGGTTGGTGTGACGTAACAAGATGCAGAGGACAGGAGGAAATGGAAACTGGTGATCTGCTGTGGTGACCCCCAATGGGAACAGTCGAAAGAAGATGAGTGAGTTGGTGAAGCATGTAAAGGAATGCACAGGACATTGTTTCATTTGGCTATATTCTGTAAACCTGAATAGCAAGGACATTACAGCTGGAGATGAAGGAACTGCTTTGGCAAATCTGACTGAATATGGGAATAGGGCCAGCTGTTAATGAACAGGCTTATTCCATGTCTAAAGCCCTTGAGTGATGAAGTAGGTGTTGTCAAAAGTTAATATATTATAAATATAATGACGTTTTTAATATAAAATTTTAAATGCATTTCTAACCATGCAAAATGTTTATTTGAGCATATTTTAGCATACATTTTGGCTAGTAGGGGGTTGAGTTTTGGATTCCATCTTTATGGGGATTGGTGCACACTTGGGAAAGGGGTTTTATTCAGAGCCGTTTTAGTCACCAGGAAAGAAAAGGACTATAAGCTAATTCTAGATCTGCCCAGACACCAACATTTTTTTTGAAGATTTTCAGAAGGCTCATCCTTCAAACTCTGTTCCCTATTATTCATCCAAATTCTCTTTTGTGTTTAAGATGCTTACATATTCCTATCCACAACAGCCGCAGAAAATATATTTGATTTGTTGCCTTGTGTGTACTTGGCAATTTAGTTGCTTGTCCTTTTGATTTTTTCCAGAGAATTTGCATCTCTCCTTACCTAGACAATTGCCTGATTTTAATCTAAGGAAGTATTCTCTAATCCCTTCCGCTAGAGTGGCCTTGCATGTTAGATACCACTTAGTCTCCCATACTACACAACAGTAGCTTAAATACTTTCTGACTTGGCCAGAGAATTTCAAACCCCTGGATTCTATTCTCATGCCAGGAACCACATGGAGAATTCTATGGCATCTCAGGACCCAACGCCAGAATTTGATAGTCATTCTGATAATTCCTGGTTTAGCTCAGGACTTACTGTGATGTGCAAAATAGGTAGACTTTAATCTTGGAATCCTGGTTGCAAAACCTGTGCCTGTTTCGAATATTGTGATGGATCTTCAGACCAAAGTTTGCACCCAAGAGACCAACCTTCAGGGTGTATTTAGGCCTTTGCACAAGAAGTCATATCTGTGTTAAGGAACTGTTGGCTGTAATCAGTGGTCTCCAATTTCTTCATCTATGGACTCCAGGTGCTCTAAAGGTAGTGTCAGACAGGCGTGCATTTATACTGTACATAAACAGTAAGGAGGGATACATTCCTACCCTCCTTGTGGATTAGCCATGACATCTTGGAATCGAGCCATGCAGTACACTTTTTCTGCGAGCTGTTTACATTGCCATCAACCTGAACACTGGCACTGTCAAAGCAGGTCCAGGATAGCCCCTCATGAATGGGTGTTGGAGAGGTCTTCCTTCAGCTTATCCATCAGTTTGGTTTTCTCAGATGTGTTTGAATCAGTAGAAAATAAACAACTAAGTCTCTTCTGTGTCAGAACTTGCATGCAAGTAGTGGCAAGAGGGGTGGAATTTTTTTTTTTTTGTGCATCCAGTTTGAGAGTATTATCTACTACACTTTTCTTGAGTTGATGACTGAACTCCATTCTAACATTTCTCAAGTATCTCAACTTGCTTTGAGTGTATTTGTGCAGCTGCTATGTTTGAGGCCACAGCTATAGTACTGAAGCTGTCTGAGTAAGCATTATTTCTGATAAAATAGTCTGAAATTTTAAATTCTGCTTCAGATAAGGTTTTGTTTGGCCCATGTGCTAGTCCAGGTCCTCAAACAGTGTGATGAAAGGTAAATGAATACAAAGATTTTCCAGGATTTGTCAGGCCCACCTGTTATGACTCTGTTACATCCTCTTCATCTAAGAGACAAAACAAAAACTATCCTTTCTCTCAAGCTAAAGGAACCAAATAGTGGGAGCAATAAGGGAGGATCTATTCTAGAAAAAAGGAACAGTGTGGTATGTCTGAATATCTAGCATTATTTTCCCCTGCCCCGCCCTTATTTTTCAAAATCTATTGCAGAAACTGGATTTGGGCATTACTCTTTGGCAAAATAGTTCAGCAAGGATACACTTGCCACTGACTACACAACTCTGTTCAAGGGAGTTCCTCTCTACCCTCCAGATCAAACACATTTTTCTGGGTTATTCAGCATTTATTCACCCAAGCAGTCTTTGAACCAGTGGCATTAAATAAAAGGTATTCGTTTCCAGAATGGTTCTGATACCAAAGAAAAAAATCTTGACCATATGTAAAAGTTCCAGAATTCAAAATATTCAGAATCTGTTAAATGGCATCCACTGTGGAGGTTTTATGGTAACATTAGATGTAAAAGATGCATACCACCATGTTTCCATAACCAAAGGCTTCAGGAAATTTCTCAGTTTCTATTTCAGTTCTCTGCATTACCCTTTGCATTATCTACAGCTGCAAGGGTGTTTACAGGGTTGTATCATAGCTCATTGCAGTCTGAATGGTGTTCATATAGATGTTCATCATATTGATTTGCTTGGGTTATATCCTACCAACAGGTGGTCAGCTTCCAAAGTTTCAGGGCACCTTCTATACAGTTAAACTTTTTTTCTGTGGGGAAATTGTTTTTGGAATGACAAAAGTGCTGAAGTCAGTCTCCTCTCCTTTTTTTTTTTTTAATTGAAAAAGTGACTTTTAAAGATGCTTAAGTTTCTTAGTTTTTACTGATATTTGCTGCTTGTCTTCCACAGGATGGAGGCACTAGTTTTGGACTGATCATGGAACAAACTAAACTACCAGTCCCATGATTGGTGTTTCTTCCAGCCCCAAAAAGAAAGTTCAGCAAAAGGCCTTTGCCACCACAGCAGCCTAGCAATTTTCCTCCGCTCAAGTAAAGGTGGTGACTCTGCTGTGGCCATTTGTTGAACATCAGACCATTCAACTTTTACACCAGATCCATCTGGTGCAGCACCTCTAGCCATTATGGACTGTGGATTAGCCTCTTCCTCATAAGCTGCTAGGGGTCCCCTCAGTGGGAAGGGAGAGCCAGTCTTGTTGGTTTTGGGAGAGGGATCAGAGAAGGCTTCCCTGCTTTGTCAGAATGCTGTGCCTATCCCTGAGCAACTGCTGCTGCCGCCATTAGTAACACAGTTGCCCTATTTTTCTTTCCAAAATTAAACCAAAAATTAAGCATGTGTTGATGTCTCCTCAAACTTTGACAGGAGCAGTTTATTGGGTCTGTCTTGGGAGTTAATTTAGCTGTCAGTCCTTGTTATAGTTTAGTTTCTAGGAAGCGGGATGCCTCTTTAGAGAAAGAAAGATTGAGGATTCTGAACAGGAAGATGAAGTGACAGATGCAGGGTTTTATCAAGATTTCTGATTCAGGCTTGGAGAGCTCAGTTTCTAATTCTCCTTTTAGTGTTTTTTTTCTTCTCTGAGACTACCTCAAAATACAATGAGGAGTTATAAGGAACATCCATTCCTCCTGTTGTGTGGTTTAGAGGTAGTGTGGGTTACTGCTAGCAATTTTCCTGATCAGCCAGCTTCTCCCAAGTAGGGAGATGTTAATGTATAAAGTTCCTCAGTTATCCACTATTTCCAAACATGACCAAGCAGCTATAACTGTAGTTGATACCACTGCTGCTAAACACTTGATTCCAATCCTGTCCTTTCTGACAGGGGTGAAAAAATTAAGTAGGGGAAAATGTATACCTTTGCGACTTGGATTTGCAGAATGTTGAATTAGTTTGCTCTGACTAATTCAGTATAAGAAATGTTTTATCTGCAATTTTCTTGAGGGAAAATCTGTTTCAAATAGAGTAGTTTCTACTATTGTTTACAGCTTGTTTGACACTGGTATTACTACCAGGGCTGTGGCCACTGGTTCTGTTTTGAAGTGGTTTGGATGGATGCATTTTCAGAACCTCCTAGCTGTAAATCCCCTTTGGGTAAATATTTAGTTTTTGGCCCTTCCGCTGCAGAGGTGGTCAAAACCAGTGATGAAAGGGACAAGATTCCTTGGATCAGCTTACAAGATTTTTTTAGTCTCCTAATGTTTCTAAAGGATTCAGAAACTTGCCATCCTGTTTCTGCAAAAAAATAGAATTAAACATTCTCAATAAATTACAGTTCAGCATATGTTTAAAAAATAGCAGGGGGTAGTTCAAAAAGAAGCCTGAAACCTCCACAAACCAAGGGCAGTCCAAGTCTGTGACTATTTATTTGAGACCTAGTGACCCCCTTCCACTCTTGCATGTTTTACCTTCCAGAAAGTCTGAATCTCAGTGTTTGTTTGGCAACAAAGTTTCAGACAAATGGGTTTTAAAGGTCATTTGTAAGTTACAAATTGTAGTGGGAGGAAGTTCCTCCTGTTTCCCCTGGTTACTTGGCTCTTTTTTCAGTAGACATCTCTTCTAGAAGACCTAATGCCTGACCAACACAGGAAATGTCACTGAACTCTCATTCCAAAGACTACACTATGAAGAAACTTTTAAAATGCCACTCAAAAAAGCATTACACTAATGTTTGAACCATTCTAAGGGTTTTTGTGAAATGAGTGCTATGGGCCAGAAGCCAAAAGTCTTGCTCTCTTTTGTATTCTGCCTTCCCACTGCTGCCAACCTGTTTAGATAGACTTTGTATTGAAGTAAGGGCATTTGGATCAAGAACAAGCCTTTTGAAATTAGGGCAGACTTGTGCCAAGGTAAGTCACTTGTACTGAGAGCATCTCTTTCAGAATCGGTCCATATATATTACACCACCACACCACTATCCTCAACCACCTCCTTCCCCCCCACTTTATGTATGGTCTTGTGGGGGTCATAGCAACACTGATCCCCATGTGGTGGCTAGTGTGAACACTTTTTTTTTTTTGGCACGACTGTCCTAATATGTAGCCCATCTGTGTCTCTTACTGTCCCCTCCTTTTCTGAGCCTGAAAACTTTGACACATGCCTTCACATTTTTTTTCCCTCTTAGCTTATTTTACTACTACCCCTGATGGCATTTGGCTCTTGACTTTTTTTGCATGGACTTCCTATCTGCCTTTATCAGTTCATTTAACCACTGTTCACTTCCCCTCTCCCAATCACAGCATCAGTGCTGTTTGGTTTATTGTATACTATATTAATGTAACCAAAATGCAGGATTGGATACCAGTATGCTGAGCCGCTGGATAATGAGTTAATTGTACCAGTCACACTAAAAATGCAAACTGTGTTTGTACCACTTTTCTAATCACTGATTGAATGTGATCTCGTAAGTGCAGCTGCAGTAAATGCTTTGTTCTAATTTAGATGTCTATTTATATGGAAATAAAAAAAATATGTATTTATATAGTACTTGTATCTTCTAAAGCTCTGAGAAGGGTGAAAGCATGCATCTCTTATTTTAATTTAGACTAGTTAAGCAAGCAGTGCTTTCTTTGTTATAAGAATGCAAAGTGGTTGATCTTTGAGACTCATCTTTACAGAAGATTTTGACTGTCCTATTTTTGTAATTGGTGTGGAGATATTTCTCTAAAACTAGTTTCCATTTGTTTTGCTAACTGACAGTTTAGTTTGAATCATTAGTCTATGGAAAATGGCTTACAACGTGGTTAATATAGTTCAAACAATTAAGGGGGGAAATGAAACACTTAGGGTCCAAACAACTTTTGTTATGTCTGTGGTAGAAAAAGTAACCTGAAGATGTATCACTTTTTTTTTTCTCCTTTTCAAAATTTCCTAAAGAGAAAAAGTAAACTGATACCTTGACTCCACTGAGACTACACAAGGTGCAATTCTGTGGAAAATATGCCGAATTAACAGCAACAGTTGATTATCAGTCTTAAATAATGGCCTGCAGTGGAGATGAATTTCATCAGTGGTTAATAAACAAAGTGTGAAATAGATAAAAAAGTAAATTAGTAATTGTGCATTCAAAATGTTTACATGTCATTTAACGGGTATGAGAGAGGCAATTTCTTTCGTCTTAATCCACTTGTTTCACATTCCTCTTTAATGATATCAACCATTGTGGTAAAAGGTGGGGAATGAATAATGTACTGTTTCAAAAACCTTTTAAAATTGGTAAAGAAATGCTATGAAATGAAAAATACAGTTGTAAGTTATACATACAACAGTAGATAATTTTAATTGCTTATTATTGTAGAAGCCTTTAAGCTTTCGGTGTTGTCCTGCCCAGGACACAAACCAGCCGGCTTCCAAAAGGCTCAGGATCCTTCCTGAATGCTCATTGGGCAGCTCTGTGGAGGGAGAAATCGGCAATCAGTGTATTTTCTCTAGGACTGTTTTGCTGCAAAGAAAGGCATACTCCTCTTGAACTAAAACATGTAATAAAAAAATTACATCCAAACAAGTAACTATATACAAATAGTGGGGGTATGGAGAGTGAATAAAACTGCAACAGCAGTGAGGAATTTAATCAGGTACTGTTACATAAAGTGAAATAAACTAAACTGTTTTCATTCCAGTTACTGTAGTAGCCTTGGATCGAGGAGCACCTAGCAAAACTTGTCCCAGCTTTAGCCAAAGGACTGTGTTTGCAATGCCTTGTATAAAGTTTTATATGTAGGGGACCAAGCATCTGTCGGCAGAATGCTTCTAGAGTCTGCATGTTTCCAGTATGTTGAAAAATACAAGGCTGTATTTAGAATGAGCCTTTTATATGACATGGGAACTGGATTATGATGGTGGGAATAACAAAAGGCAATAGTGGAGACCAACACTCTGGCAATATTTTTTTGACATGTCCATTTTGTCCCAACTTGAGAAACAAATGGCTGATCAGCTTTTCTGGAGGATTTGGCTCTGTCAAGATAGTACTGGAGCTGCCCATGCATGGCCAGAGCACATAGGATCATTTTGCTTGGATAGAACACTGGAAAACTGATGGCTTATTAAGCGTCCAGAGTAAACTGTGAAATAACCATGAGCCTGAATGAAGGTTGTGTTTTTTAATAAGAACTTAACTTCTGTGGAAGACCAGTTTGAGTATACCCACGATGAGAGTTTGTAACTCAGTACTCTTCTTGCAGGTGCCAAAACAGTGAGAAGAATATTCTATGGAATGAACTGAAAGTTTGCTTCATGAGTAGGTTCAACTGGAGAAATTGAAATTATGAACTTTTCAAGCACAAAGTTAAGATCCCAGGAAGGGGCAACTTGTTTTTGAAGTGGTTTTGGGTGTATAACACCTTTAAACTGTTTCAATGAAACCACAGAAAGTGAAGCATCTGTGGGCAGACAAGCAGCAATGGACACAATGTACTTTTGACAGTGGTGTAGGGGAGGCCAAAGTATAGTAATACACAGAAATAAGCCAGCAAGGTGTAATACTACACAACCTAATGTATTGGTCATAGGTGATTCCGTTGTGAGACACGCATGTTCCTCTTACTAGGCTGGATAAAGAGCAGGTTACAGTTAGCTGCCGTCAGGAACTGTCAAACACTCAAGTCACTCAACCACAACTACTGGTATGACTGTCCTAGTCCATGTAGGAGTGACGACTTGAGCTGTATCCTACTTGATATATGAAGAGACAGATGACTTTAGTTCTCAAATTGTATCACAGGTAGGTATAAGACTAGCCTTATGAAGCATTGAATGTTCTCCAAGGGTGATGCAATATGAACAAAAACATGATTGACTTCAACAATTGGCTTGGCTTAGCTTAGCTTCTGGTATCAGTCCAAGGGGCTCCACTGGCTATCAGCATGGGAAGATATGGTTGACAGGCCACTCTGCAGTGCCAGAGATGGTCTGCAGCTGTCTTGTCTTTTGCTTTTTAATACTTGCAAAGGCATTAGTCACCCCCCCCCCCCCCCGTTGTGCCCTTTTTTTAAGGCAGTGTCAAATAACCAGCTTCTCAACATAAAATCTCTAGGTAAACTTAAGGTGCTGTTGCTTAATGCTAGGATTCTAAACAAGAAACTGCAGTCCCTGGAAGCACTCCTTTCCATGGAAGATGCTGCCGTCTGCTCAGTCACCAAGGCATGGTTTAGAGGTGTGGAAGGCACCCCAGCCATGCAGGGCCATGATGCCTTCCATACTTTCAGAACACAAACAGAGCATGAAAAAATCAAAGGAGGAGGTGCATCTATTTTTATTAAGGATAAGTACACCTCCAAACAGTGACTTTCTTGAGCTGCTCCATAACCAATTGATTATAGCTATGATGTGGTAGGGGGCTTTGCCTATAAGTCCCCCAACCATGCAACAGGAAAAAGCATACTTGGACACATTTGCTATATAGCCCAACACCTTACTCATGGGTGATTTTAATTATTCTACCATTGAGTGAGAAACACATGACCACAAACGTGCTGGCTCAGAGGTTCTTGGACTTCTGACAATGTAAAGGTACTGGAACAGCTAGTCAACACACAAACAATATGCTCAAATGTCCTAGACATAGTACACTGTCTAATATGGGAGTGCATTACACCCCACCTGTGTGATGTCTTCCCTGGTAAGATTGGACCATAAATCAGTCTCTTTTGATGCAATTGTAAGACCAGATACCCCATCAAGCTCAAAAACACTTAGGAAGTCATTTGTCTTTGAAGAATTCTTAAGTATAAGAAGTTTCAAAGCCCCCTTGAATGTAGATATCACAGACTCTCATGCAGAGGTGTACACTGATGCCCTGTATAACCAGTTAAGCAGCTGTATGTAATTGGCTGTACCTGACCAGATTAAAAGTTTTGCTTGAGAAAAAAAAAAAGCCACTGTGGTAGACCTGTAATGTAAACAGGCTGTACAACAAGAGAAAGAACTATGTCCAAGAACAAAAGGCAACTGGTTCTGCAGAAGAAATACTGCTGTAGCTTGAAGTAGAAAGCTTGACAAGTTTTCCAAAGCTAATTGTGAAATAAAATAACCTCCCTAGCTAATGATAATCACAAGGCATTCTTTAACTGTGTCTGAAATCTAAAAGGGAATACCCATCAATATGTGGAACTGCTTATGGATGATACCAGCTATACTTAAGTGGGTGTAATTGCCAACCTGCTAGCTGACGGATATGGAGCAGACTTCACCCTCTGTCCTCTCCCAGTCATCCACCAATGTATACCTGCCACTATTCCTCAGCCTATTATCTCAAGAGAGCAGAGTATTTTGATGCTCTTGAAGGCTGAAAACACAGCATCAGTGGGACTGGGCAATGTCCCAGGTTACCTTTTAAACAACTTACAACATGACCCAGCAGACCCACTTGGATCCCTGTTTAACCACAGTCTGAAAACTGGCTATGTTCTGGTGGAATGGAGAACAGCAACAGTGATCTCCCTGCACAAAGATGGACCATCAACCAACCCTGGGAATTATAAGGCCCTCAACTTTAAGGTCATGGAATTAATCATTACCTATGTCCTTGTTAATAATCTCCCAACTGTGGATCCAACCCAGTTTGGTTTCGTTAAAGGTAGATCATGCCTGTTTGACATGGTTGACGATGTTGCGAAAGTCATTAAGGTGCTGGACAAGGGAAGGACTGCATACTATCTTGCTCTAGCCAAGGCATTTAACACAATCCTGCTGTTAGGTATTTTAGAGAAATTCTCCCATTTGGGGAATTGACCCATACATTACCAGAGAAGTAGCCAACTGGCTCACTGACGGGACATACACTGTATGTGGGTGACTTCACCTCTAGCAAAAGACAAGTCACCAATGGCATGCCACTAGGTTCTGTGCTGGGCCCCTTACTGTTTGGAATTAATTTCTTAGAAGTCCAGGCAAACTTGGATGGAGTTCACTGACTATTGCAAATTGGGAGCAGTCATTGGGTCCCACAATTATGTTAATATACTGCAGGCAGGATTGACACAGATAACTGATTGGTGCCAAAGTCATGGATTAAAGCTCAATGAAAAAAAAATGCATTATTGTTGCCTTTGGGAAAGCTGACATCCATGCTGTTTTTACATTCTAGGCAGCACTCCCCTAAGTGTAGACCCAGTGGTATGTGATCTGGGTACGCAGGATGATAGCAATCAGAACTTTGATCATCCTGGAGAGAGAGACATTGGGATAAATATGGCTAGGCCTGTAAAAGAGCCATTAGCATAGTAACCTTCTATCAACCTGTTTGTGAACCAATGGTTTGTAACATCTGACAGGACCTTGGATGTTGGCTAGGCACCAACTTGAAATATATTTTCCACTTGCCAGTACAACATTTCCTAGTGGCAGGTTTTCTTGCTTCCTTTACTACTTGCTGTGTGTCCTCTGGAAAGAGGTCCTTTTACGAAATTAGAATTGAATCATCCAGGCAGTCAGTTGAGGATGGGTTTCATCAAACTTCCCCTCTCTTGTGTGAGTAGGTCCAGTTTGTGAGGAAGCTTGTGGTAATTATCCTTGGCTAGTTCCATAAGAAGGGAGAACCAGTGCTGCCTGGGCCAAAATATGGCCACCACAGTGATCTTTGAGGAGTCCTGAGTTAAAACAAATTCATACCTCCCTACCAAAATTTATATGGGATCCTAAAAAGACCAGAATCTCATACCAGAAACTAACATTCCCCAAGAACAAAGGGGGTGTGAACCTACCAACTTATAAAACGTGTTACTCTATTATCCACACTAACAGAATACTAAGAATAGCAGAGTATAACCCATCAGCTAAAACTTGGTCACCGCCATGGGTGATAATATACTACAGATACATCAAATCACTAGGCATCCATCCCAAAGTGCTTCCCTTTTTGAACAAAAAAATATCTACAAGTGCACAAAATTATAGACCCTCTAAAACATTCTATAAACATAACTCAAAGCATTTTTATTTCATTCCTTAAACCTGGGGCATGCTCAGATAACATTACAACCCCTCCATCTAAAATCCTAATTTAGAAATAAATAAGATGCTAGATTTAGATTCCTTTCCCCAAGATATCTACCCACTACTTTAGAAATGAGCACTAATCTGATTCTACTGGAGTCTTATGGTATAATACCGCCAATACCTTACCATACCGATTAGTGACATAGAAAAATGCACTCTGCTGTGGGAGACTATCCTCATGACAAAGAAAAAACTGTAACTCCTACAAAATGATAGGGGAACTGAAATTCCAGAAAGACTTCCTTTTCTCCAACTTATTGTGTCTTTCGGCTTTTCCCGGTTAGGGGTTGCCACAGCGGAACTCCGGTCTGCTAATGATGGTAGTTGATTTTTACGGGCCGAGTTACCAGCCCTGATGTACAACCTTCAATGAAGGTATGCCCATTCACGCATGTCTCCATGCAGAAGACGCTCTAGCTGAGAATCGAACCAGACAGCGTCTTCCTGTGAGGTGACAACACTTTTCTCTAACTATTGGAGGAAAATACAACCATCTTTGGATGACTGCAATTAACCTAACACTGAAAAGCATACCCCTTAAACTGTTGTACACATAGCTTACGATAAATAATGCATATTTCACACCTACATTACTACACAAATTCAATGCAACAAAATCACCATACCGTCCACACTGCAAGGATCAGATAGCAGATTTAATGCATATATTATGGAGTTGCAAATGGGTCTATAAACTCTGGAATTCACTGAAATTGCAATTACAAAACGTGGGATATCAATTATCAACACTTACATGAGAATTTACCATATTACATATTTGCCCATCTAACTTCTCAGTAAAACAAGCAAACTCACTTAACCATATTCTCATTAATGACGCTATATATAGCCCTCAGATGAATAGAGACTATGAGCATCTCTTGGTAGGCTTTTAAGAAAGTGGCTATTAAACACCTATTAACTCACAAAATAGTAATGGATAAAAGAAACAAAAACTGTAAAACTTTAGCAACTTGGGAACAATCCTTCAATATCATACTTGCATAAAGTATGCACACTATGGAGTAACGTGTTATAAGGGAACCTAGCAATATACCCACAAACTCACAACAAAATCTGGTATTGTAAACTATGTGTGTGTTGTCTTTATATTTAAACTTTTGAGAATAACCTTCATGTTTCTATATTAACTACAATGTGTAACTTTCTCTTGTGGTCATGATGTAAATATGAAAATGTTTGTGTCTTTTATAAATGCAAAATGAAAATAAAAATTATTGAAAAAAATAATTATTCTATTTAGCATTAGAAAGGAATAAAGGAACATTTCCAACCATGGGAAAGAAAAGGCATCAATTTTCTGTTGCTTGTTTGCAATGAGCCCTGGGCCAGAATTTTTTTGGTTGTCTGTTTTGAAAGGAGGTAAATACCTCAGATAGATCTATTCCCATAATTGGACATATTCCTGGAAGATCCCCTTGTTCAGTCTCCATTCTTTAGAGTCTGGCCTGATTCTGCTCAGCTTGTCTGCCACTGTCTTGCTCTGAAAGAATGCAAGAAGCTTAGAGGATTAAGGAGTGCTGAGCTATAGAGTTACCTCCCAAGCCATCGAACAGGTTGTACAACCTGCTGCTTACATACACACACGTGTGTGTATATATATAAGGCATCGCTGTGGTGGTGTCTGTAACCACTTGAAGAGGTTCAGCCGATCATAGAAGATGAGATTTTGAAGTATAGCTAAAGCCAAATCTTTTAGACGCTAATGCGCTTTGATCTGTCTGTGGAGCTCCACCTTTCCATAGGCATTGCACCTTTATCTGTGTAGAAACTGACTATGTAAAAAATCTGAGGCATCTGTAGTCGTAGACTGGTTTGAATATAAAGGAGAGAATGAAAAAGGGGAAATCCTCTATCTGTGCTAGTGCATTTCTTTTCTTTTAATAAAACCTAATAATGGAACCCGAAACTCCAGAAGATGTAAATGTTGGGTTCTATGTGTTCTTTTTTTTTCTTATGAAACCATTGCATCTTTCTCAAACCTGGCAAGAAGAATTATGAGAATCCAATGCCATGAACTGCAATACATTAAAATACTCCCTAGCTGAAAATTTTAGACTGATTTGAGCAGCTCAGGGAAGTTTCTAGGTAAAAATCCACTTTTTCTTGTATCAAGAAAAACTTTTCCTATAAGGTGTGTATGACACTCCCCAGAAACAGAGTAGGGGAGATTTCTGAGCATTTATCTGAAATGCCAGATCAGTGAGAAAAGAAATCCATTTTAATGACTCTTGACAGCTGGGAAACTACTTTGCAAAGATGACCAAGTTGTCTAAACAAGGAGAGTACAGTTGTGCAAGCAAACTTACCATAACAGTAGATGCTCAAATAATCTCTGCTGCAGTAATGCTAGTAATATGGGTTATAGTCTTCCAAGGATGTGACACAGCCATTTTCCAAAGCTTCAGGGCACATTTCACATGCTCAGCTGTCTGGCTAAACAAATTTTGTTACCAAGCCCTTCAGAGCTTTTCTGCCAACAAAAGGGGAAACTGAGCTTTAAAAGCAGAATGCTATGGAACAGCAAATAAATGTCCACACCCTTGCATGAAAACCCTCCAAAAAAGAAAAGGGGGGTGTGGAGGTAGTGGCTACTGCAGGACTGATCAAACATATACTGTTATGGTAAGTTTGCTTACACAGCTGTACCATCTTCATCATACTGCTCACCATTGCAGTAGCTTTTGTTATATGTGCAGCTCACCCTTACTTGTTACATTTGGGAGGTAGAAGGAGAAGAGTCCAGAAGTACCTTGGTAATGTTTGTAGCAAAGGAAGCAAGTTTATAGGGCTTTGTAAAAGTATATGCAAAGGATCAAGTAGCAGCTTCTAGAATCCAACCCTTTACAAAAAGCCATAGATGAAGCTAAGCCAAGGCCTTGGCCCTGCCTAGAGGAGTATTGTTATGGGGAGTTTAACAAAATAACCTTAGACAACCATTTGGGAATAATCGAGCCTAAGATCTGAAAGATACCCAAGTTGTCTGTGGACATTCAAGGTGTACAGTGTCTTCTCCCTCATTTTCAGGTTCAGGAAAGAAAATTGGGAGGTGGATAGTTTGGCTTAAAGTAAAATTTGATGCCACATGAGGCACAAAAGGAGGATTAGTTCTCAAAGAAATCTTGTCCGTGTGGAAAACTGAATAAGGTTGACTCACCGTAAGTATTTGCAAGAAGAATATTTGAGTTGCAGATGTCAGAGTGATCAGTTTAATTGTTTTCCATGTTTAGATCCTCAAGCGAGCCAGGTTAGCTGTTTCAAATGGAGCAAGCGTTAGTTTCTCTAACAAAATATTAAGATCATGAAGGGCCATCAGTTTACTTGGAGAACTCTTGTGCAAAACCCCTTTCAAAAATATTCTGACATGAGACTACATTGAAAGAGGAAGATTCATGGGCAAACAGTGCTGAAATGGCCAATAAATGAATCTTGAAAGGGGAATGAGAGGCTGTAGGACAGTAACTTGCACAAATATTATAAAACCAGAGAATAAGTAGTCCTGAATGGGTGTTAGGTTGTTGGGGCACCACTGATAAAATCTTTTCCATTTGTTAATATATGACTTCCTTGTCTCCATTAGTAACTGCTGCACATTCTCTCTATATACAGGTGCCTAAAAGGAGCTAAGACCCGGTCAGCAGGCAGTCAACTGAAGTAGATGTCAGGGTGCATCAAACTCTGTTTTTATGAGTACCTCTGTTTCTGCATGACTTATTATATTCAGTATTAGTCATTAGAAAGTTTTCCAGTGAAGTTATTCCCATGCCATGAGGTATAATAGTGAAAAGTGTTCGAATATCCATAGTTACTAACATAACATCTTTAAAGCATTATCATGATTTCTATAAAAAGCACTTAGATCACTCAAGAAATGCTTGGTGTCTTTTAACACCACAGTAGCTTTTTCCAATGATTTCTTAAGCTGGCTCTCAATGTATATATAAATAAACTCTGTAACCCACCCCCTTCATGCCACTATAGGACGAAAGGGTGGATTAATTAATGATTTATGAACTTTTGGAAGTCCATGAAGAATGGGTATAAACAGTTCACTGACATGTAGAAAATCATATAATTCCTTACTTATCAATTCATACATAATTCATGTAGTACCCCTTTAGTAATAGTTGATACCTTATGTTGTGTAATCAATTCATATGTCAGCATCACTAAGTAATTCATACTAGAAATATAAAAATTACTGTTCAAGATCACTGCTGCCCCTCCCTTATCAGCAGGGCGTATAATAATCTCATTATTGTTACATAATTGTTAGTAACTATGGCTATTCGAACACTTTTCACTATTATACCTCATGGCATGGGAATAACTGTGCTGAAAAACTTTCTAATGACTAATACTGAATATAATAAGATGCACATAGATTTACTTGGGTCATTGATGGAAATTGTTCTGTTCAACAATATATTTTTGTTTGATAATGTTGTTTATATGCAGAAGAAGGGTGTAGCGATGGGGACCCCCTGTGCGAACAGTTATGCCAATCTAGTATTGGCGGACTGGGAAGCCAGGGTGGTCCTATCCAATCATACATTTTCTCAATGTTTATTGTACTATAAGAGGCTTGCAGATATTTTTATTTTATGGCAGGGCACAATTGATACCCTAACTGAATTTGTGCTATATTTAGAACTTAGTAGTGAATGCTTTAGGTTTGAAATGAATTTTTCCCATGTCTCGATTGACTTTCTAGACACTAGGATTACATTGGTTGATGGTCATTTACAAAGTTCACTCTTTAGGAAGTCATGTAGGAAAAATACTCTGCTGCATCAAAGGAGTATGCATCCTAGGCATGTTTTTAATAATATAGCCAAAGGGCAATTTTTGCGTATGTCTAGATTACACACAGAGGATAGTGAATACTCTGCAGTAGCCTCTGCCTTAGAAGAAGATTTAATAATGAGAGGGTATAAAGAAGAAGGATGTGGAGAAAACACATAAGGATATAGATATGTTACATGCGACTAGAGGGAAACCATATTTTAATAAGTCAGAGAGTGTCTCTACCACTAATGAAGCATACAGTAGGAAGAGCAACAGTCATCTTAGGTTACCCCTTACATATGGTAATAACATTCATCAAGTTTGTGATCTTATTAGTAAACATTGGCCTATTTTATTGTCTGATGAAAAAGTAAGCAGCATAGTGGGGGAGAAACCCTTGTTTTAGTTTAAAAATAATGTCTTTTTAAAAAGGCAGTTATGTTACAAATCTACATTACAATTCTCAAATAGAAATGGCACTTATCCATGCAGAAGCTGCAAAGCTTGTATTTTTATTTGTAAAGAAAATGATCTTTCAGCATGTTTCATTAGATGTGTATTTTAAGGCTAGATTTTATGCTGACTGCAAATCAAAGGGGTTAGTTTATCTTTCTAAGTGTAGATATTGTTCAGCGTTTTATATAGGGAAGACCTTATGAATGCTGAAAGAACGCATTCTACAGTATCATAGTGACATTAGGAGAGTGAATCAATTGAATGCTCTAGCTAAGCATATCTCCCTTAACCCAGACCATTCATTTGAATTTATGGTGCTGCAGATAGTACCTATGAGTTTAAGAAGAGGAGATTACAATAATAGATTAGAACTGGCAGAGACTAAATGGATCACTAAATTCCAGGCGCATAAGCTACCTGGTTTAGTCCCTTTAAAGCCTCTGTTGAAAAAGCGCAGGTTGCATCAATGATTTTAATTGATTTATACTGTTATATAAAGTGATTTAGTAGTTTCTATGGATCTGAAGAAGCACTATCTGGTGTGAAAGCGCTTATCTTGTTGAATTGTAATAAACTTTTTATGTAGCAGCCGTGGTGGACACTTGATTTTGTTTATTTGTTTATTTATGCATTATCTATGTTGTCTGATCTAAATCCACTTTTAATTGTTCTCCACTTTAACTGATCCTTCCTCATCTTATATGTGTGCCCGTATATATTGTTCATTGATCGCTTCACTGTATGTCTCTTACTCCTATAAGTATATTATCTTATTCACTCACATCTTGTCTTACATATCCTGCCCTCCTACTTCTTCCTGTGATTCAGTACTAGTACTGCCTTTGTTTTATCCTTAATGATTTTATAGCCTGAACACTTCTCAAAACCTCTGTATGATCTCCCATAGCCTCTCCAGGCTCTCTCTTTACCTTGTAAATGTGACTAATATGTCATCTGCCTATAGTGTGATATTTTTCTGTGACTTTACCCATCCATCTCCCTTCCGTTGACATCTCCGTATCATTATCATCTTCTTTCGGCTGTTCCCGTTAGGGGTCGCCACAGCGGATCACCTGTTTCCATTTCTTCCTGTCCTCTGCATCTTGCTCTGTCACACCAACCACCTGCATGTCCTCTCTCACCACATCCATAAACCTTATCTTAGGCCTTCCTCTTTTCCTGTTACCTGGTAGCTTCATCCTTAGCATCAGGTAGCTTCATCCTTAACATCTTTTTCCCAATATACTCAGCATCCCTCCTCAGCACATGTCCAAACCAACGTAAACTTCCCTCTCTGGCTTTGTTTCCAAACCTTCCAACCTGGGCTGACCCTCTAATATACTTATTCCTGATCCTGTCCATCCTTGTCACACCCAGTGCAAATCTTAATATCTTTGTCTGCCACATCCAGCTCAAACTCCTGCCTTTTTGTCAATGCCACAGTCTCCAACCCATATAACATAGCTGGTCTCGCTACCCTCTTGTAAACCTTCCCTTTCACTCTTACAGGTACTCGTCTGTCACAAATCACTCCTGACACTCTTCTCCACCCACTCCTTCCTGCCTGTACTCTCTTCTTCACCTCTCTTCCACACTCACCGTTACTCTGAACTATTGACCCCAAGTATTTAAACTCATCCACCTTCGCCACCTCTACTCCTTGCATCCTCACCATTCTTCTATCCTCCCTCTCATTCACACACATATATTTTGTCTTAGTCCTGCTGACCATCATTCCTCTTCTGTCTAGAGCATATCCCCAGCTCTCCAGGGTCGTCTCCACCTGTTCCCTACTCTCACTACAGATCACAGTGTCATCTGCAAACATCATAGTCCATGGACTACTGTCTGATCTCGTCTGTCAACCTGTCCATCACCATTGCAAATAAGAAAGGGCTCAGAGCTGATCCTTGATGTAACTCCACCTCCACCTTAAATGCATCCGTCACTCCCACCGCAGACCTCACTGCTGTCACACTACCCTCGTACATATCCTGTACCAGTCTTACTTCTCTGACACTCCTGACTTTGTCATACAGTACCATAACTCCTCTCTAGGCACCCTGTCATATACGTTCTCTAAGTCTACAAAAACACAATGCAACTCCTTCTGACATTCTCTGTACTTCTCCATCAACACTCTGAGCAAACATCACATCTGTAGTGCTCTTTCCCGGCATGAAACCATACTGCTGTTCACTAATCACGTCCCTTCTTACTCTTTCCCATAACTTTATGCTGTGACTGATCAATTTAATCCCTCTAGTTACTACAGCTCTGCACATCACTCTTCTTATTAAAAATCGGTACCAAAACACTTTTTCTCCATTCCTCTGGCATCCTCTCATTTTCTAAGATTTCATTAAATAATCTGGTTAAAAACTCCACTGCTATTTCACCTAAAGTCCTCCATACTTCCACAGGTATGTCATCTGGGCCAACAGCCTTTCCATTCTTCATAGCTATCCTTACTTCCTCCTTGCTAATCCATTGTACTTCATGATTCACTATCTCTATATCATCCAACCTTCTCTCCTTCTCATTCTATTCATTCATCAACCCCTCAAAGTACTCTTTCCATCTCCTCAACACACTCTCTCCTTGCTTGTGAGTATGTTTCCCTCATTATCCTTTATCACCTTTACCTGCTGCACATCTTTCCTAGCTCGGTCCCTCTGTCTAGCCAATCGGTACAGGTCCTTTTTCTCCCTCCTTAGTGTCCAACCTTTCATACAACTCTCTTCATATGCTTTATACTTAGCCTTCGCCACCTCACTCTTTGCCAAGCACCTCATCTCCGTATACTCTTGTCTACTTTCTTCATCTCTCTGACAATCCCACTTCTTTGCCTGTATACTCTTCTGTATTTCCTCATTCCACCACGTCTCCCTATAGTTTCTGCAAATGGCTCTTTATCTAGTTGAAATAGGAAGGGGGTTGGGGGATTCCTGCCTTGTACCCCTCTCTGTGTCAGTACTCTCCGATAACCTAGCCCTTTTCTTTACTCTCATCTTTGCTCCTTCATAAATGCCCTTGATTAAAGTTGTCCATCCTTTCGGGGAACCCCATCTTCTTGCTGTTGCAAACAAATACTTCCATCTGGGTCTTAGGTTTATATCATAACATTGAACAACAAAAATGTCTACTTACCTTTCACCAACGCAAAAATCTCAAAGCTGCACTTCATCGAAACTTCAAATTACCGATTTCTTTCCAAGGGAAATAAATCCGTAGGCCAACAACGAGCACATTAAAAATAAACACTTAAGTGGGGGGCTTTGCCCCCACCCCAACTAAATTTTCTAACTCCAGGATTGCACTACAGTCGGGGAAAGGGCAGATGTAACAGAACGGCCAACTGATTTCTTTCCCTTGGAAAGAAATCTGTGATTTGGCCATTTGATGAAGTGCAGTTTTGATATTTCTGTGTCGATGAAAGGTAAGTCGACATTCTTATCATTTAATCTTATGATGTAGACCCGTCTTATCAGTTTGCCTTCTTGGCATCCATTGATAATGAGGTTAACTCCTATACCATATTCTTTGCATCTAGCATTAACTGTAGTGTCCTAATAGTCATCTGAAGTTTTGAAAATGCCCCCCCGGCACAAATTCAGTTTGATCATTGTGGAATAATTTGGGTAATACTTTAACAATTTTTCTGCTTGTGTAGACATAAAATTTAATTATTTTCATGATTTAGCACTAATGTGGGCTTGTATGATGCTGGTAGTCTTGGATCCTTTCCCTTCTTTTGTATAGTTGATGTGTTCTTCCTTAGCTCACTGCAGAGGTAACATGATGTCTGGTCAGTGTACCAAAGCCAAGAACTTCCATATAGTCCTATGTCTGACACCTGATCTCATCCTGTAGGGGTAAGGGTGCATAAGCAGACATGAGCACAAGATCCTCGGACTGTTTTACTGCCAATTCGAAGGCAGTTCACGTGCATGTTAGTCTCTTGGGTGCTTCATCTGCGTTTGCATATTCAGATAAGTGCCCCATTGGGGAGCCTTCCTTTCTTCATATATCTTTGAGAAGATTTGTTTAGATGTCACCTGGATGAGGGGTGGGTGATGATGATAGGCAAAATTCCTTTTTAAAGACCTCCACTTCTAGTGGTTATTTTGTCTTCTGGCTGAACGTGACTATAAAAATGATCAGATTTGTCAGTTGCATGTACCAAAAACCCTACAAATGAGTATTTCTTTGCTAAATACTTAATTAGAAACCCCAGTGCCTCGCTTAATCCGGAATGGCAGAACCCTTGACATCCTACATCCTATTCGTACTAAAAAAAAAAGAAATTCAAAAGGCCTAGCCCTGAACTGTTTGCCCAGTTGAATTTGGGTGTATCCACTGAGGTGTTGCAGAAACCTATGGTACGTTTGACTACTGCTACCCTGCCGGACCTGATATAGCATCTGACTCGCTCACAGCCATTGAAATTGTTCAGACCAATGCAGTTGAAAAGGAAGAACCAAGGGATCCTTTGTCGTCTTTTCCATCCTGGTTCAACCTGTGGATGATCTGAGTTTGGCTGTTTTTAAGACTTTAGCTCCCAAGCTCTGCCTCTTCTACCCATAGTACCTTGCTGTCTGGACAGTTACCCCATATCTTGTTTGCCACCTCCAGTACAGCAGCTAGACCTTAAGCTGCACTTGATGTATCCTTTCAATGCTTTTTTGACTTTTTTCACGTCTTCTACTCTAGCGATTAGGTTAGGATACTTTAGTAGTTTCTACAGTTACAGGCTTTTCCCACTATTTGTTTTTGTGTATATTAGTAAAAGAAAATAAAAGTGAAATAGGGATTTTCTAGTAGTGTGTATTTGGTGCGTTACTGTTGGTTACAATGGATAAGGGATTTAAATAGTTTGTGTGTGGCCACAAGCTCCTTTCACAGGACTTGCATGATAGTTACGTTTACTGTGTCAAGGCTGCTCATTTGGAGATTGACTGCTCCATTTGTGAGAGCTTCAGAGCCAGGTCTGACAATGAGTATAGGGCTAAGTTAGTCCTCATGGTTCTGCTGCCGGCAGGAGATAGTTCTGGAGATAGTTCCTCCTCTGCTAGTAAGTTGGACAAAAGAGATGAGGATTGGAGGGTGGGTGCTAAGGAACCCACACTACCTAAAGGGGATCACAAATGAGCCGGTCCCCCTGCTTCTAACCAGTTGGATCTGAAAGTCCAAAGATCTTCAGCTCCTCCAGCTGTATCTGTGCCAGCTTGGGGTATGACTCCTTGGACCCATTCTCCCGTGGCGCTGACTGCTGGGAAGGTTCCTTTTTTGACACTTGGTGTCCCTTTCCTTGAGCAGGGTTAATTTCCCGTTTTCTCCCAGGGAGTTAACCCCAGAATCATTCCTTTCTCTGTCCCGGATTCGACCTTCTCCATTTCGAGAATTGGTCATCAAAGTAGGTAGGCCTCCAGGCCCTCTTTGGTAGCATCTCCAGCTTGGTTGGCCTGATCGGTTGGCAGTTTTAAACCCGTTTATTTGGAGCAGCTGATGCAGTCCTTCCTGCAGGTTCAGATGCAATTAGGCCTGAACCCATTGACATCCAGTCTTTGACATGAGGCTTCGGCTCTGACTGGCTTGTTTCCTGCCTCGGGCCTCGTTGCTCTGGGGTTTACAGAGCCAGTTGCCTTACCACCATCGGTGTCAGGTTTGACAGCATTACTGATTCTGGCTGTCATCCCTACCTTGACCTTCTTGACTCTGGCAGTCTTGGAATGAAGTGAGTCTGTCAGTTGACCCTTTCAGGCCATGGTTTTCAGGTTCACGATCAACACTTCAGGTCTCTGAGATATCTGTCTGTGCTTGGTAGTTTGACTTCTCTCTCTGTCGGGACTGATGGGAGTGGTGCTGGAGTCTGGCATTTGCTTGAAGTATTCAGATCCCCAGGTGGCCAGCTTCTGTCTCTGCCTTCTTTGTAGAAAGGATGCTTTCTGGACCTGAGATGGGATGGTTGGCATTCCTCTCTGCTTCTTTGTCTGAGCCTCTGGATTCACAACCCATTCCAGTAATCTTTCAGATCAGTCTGCACTCTGGCTCTTTTACCTCTCTTTCAAATTCCCTGTACAGGAGGGTCGTGGTAAGAGGCAGTCCAGGAAGAAGCAACTAGATTCCACAAAGGAATCCCTCACAGTTGATACTGACGTTGAGGAAGAAGGGGGGTCCTCAACGCACCCCATGAAGATTCCTCTTTTGGTGATCTCATGAAGCTGCCTTGCCAGGGCAGGGGCTGGGCAGCCGATGCACCATCTCCAGAGGTGTCTATATTTTTGGAGGCTTTCTGGTTAGACCTATCCATGTTCTGGGTGGTTCCCCCTCTAAACATGCTTATTTAATTAGTGTCCTGGAAGGAGCCCAATATGGTGTATGTTCCTCAAATTTCAACAAGATCTTCACTGTTTCAAGGATTGACAATATTGGAGTAAAGGTCCTGCTGTTGATTCCATCGTGGTGATGGCAGCCACCAAGAAGGACATCTTGGAAAAGAGTTTGTTGATCCATCCCCCTAACAGAGAATCCAGGGCGTTAGACTGGCTAGGGAAGCACTCCTGTGCATTAGCCACCTTTTTTACTTCTGGACATGCTACCCAATCAGAGAAGGGGTGCAGCTCTCGAGATTCAAAAAGCTATTAACAAATCAAGTCATCCAAGATGTCCCACCAGATCAATGAGGATCTGGGGTCTATTCCATACTCTCTTTGATCCCAAAGTATAACAGGGACGTCAGACCATTTCTGGATTTAAGCAAGTTGAATTGCTTTGTAAAAAGACCAGTTTCCGGATGGTCACACTGTTGTCCATTCTACCTTTTATTTATTTTATTTTAAGGAAGGAAGGAAGGATGGATGTGCTTTATCAATCTCTAGGACACCTAGCATCATATAAATATAGGGAGGTAATCCTGGAGTTAACTGCAGTTCCGGCTGTGAGCCAGTCATTACCAATTCAGGGCACTGCACTTTGGAAGTGCATGGTAACAGTCCATATCCTGGGGGATGTACAACATTTTAGCAGACATTTTAAGCAGGAACATCCTTCTTCCTCACAAGAAGTCCCTAAATCAGAGGATAGTGGCTTGGATATTCTAATGCTGGAGCACTCCAGGTTATCTGTTTCCTTCCCTGTTCAATACAAAGTGCAGAAGTTATGTCTTACGGCCTCCACATGGACAGTCACCCAGGGATGTTCTTTTGTATGCTTGGCCCCTGAGTCTCCTGTATAACTATCTTCCCTCTCTGATAATCAAACTTCTGCAGAAAGCTGCTTCTTGCAGAGTGACTGTGGTCTTTTTTGGACTTGTGAAGTATGATTCCCTCTTCTGCTGTACCCTCCCTGGAGGCTGGATTCCATTCTGGATCTGATCTCTTGGACCTGCTCATCCTCCAGACTCTTAAACTAACTGCATTGTTTCTTCAATTCTCTTGATGGCCAAAGATTCCAAGCTCTTTGAGAGTGGTTCACATTTTATTCTCTTCCCAGATGCCATCTACTGACAAAGTTTACACTTGTAAGTAGAAGTGCTTTGCCTTATGGGCATCCTCTTAAAGTTTGGACCCTTTTTCATTTTAGATGCCATTGATTTCAGTGTGAATCTAGTTACTTTATCATTAAAGTTCAGTTAGCTGCTATTTCCAGTTTTCATGTTGGTAGAAATTATATTCTTGTAGAAGTGTTTAAAGATTTCCAAAGTCTTTATCAGAAGAGCATTTTTGTTGTGACTTTATTTGTGATGTGTGTACCTGGGATTTATGTTTTATGTTGCAAATGCTTGCTGGCCCTCCTTATGAGCCTTTAGTGACAAGTCTCTCTGAAGTATGTTGTCCTGGAAGACTCTCTTTGTGGCTGTTACTTCTGCCAGGAGTATGTCAGAACTGCATGCTTTATACTCAGTACCACCATACTTGGCCTTTCATATAGAGTTTCTAACAGAATGGATCTTGCCCGTTTGTATAAGGTGGTGTCAGAAACCACCTTGAATTAGGCAATTAATTTGCCAGTGTTTTTCCTGAATTTTTCAAACAAAGGAGAATATTTATTGCATTGTCCTGATGATCAGAGATTTTATTTGGGTAGAACCAAGCTTATCAGGAAATCTGACCAGCTGTTTCTCTCTGGTTTGAAGGCTTGTTTGGGCAAGCTGGTGTCTAAGTCTACCATACTTAAATGGCTTTCTGATGCATTTCATTGAGATACAGATTGAGAGGAAGGCCTATGCCTTGTAAGCTGAAGGGTCTCCCTGCCAGTGCTGTGGTTCTTCCATTGATAAAATTTGTGTTGTGGCTGATTGGGTGAGTTCACACACTTTCATGTCTCACTGCAAGTTGGATATACAGTCAAGGTCTAGGGTCTCCTTTGGTTCCATCGTATTGCGGAATGTTCTCTCATAGGACCTCCCTGGGATGAAACTTGGCTGGGGTCTCTCCCACTGGTTGAACCTGAATGGAAGATAACTGATAAGAATGTTATGTTTAGCTCGTCCGGTCAGGATAAATCAGAAAAACAGTTGTGGGTTTGGTTTAAGTAGCTTTATTATATACAAACTCATCAGGCTTGAGGCTTTAAATAAGCTTATAAACAGACTACTGCACTCATAATAAATGTTAACACTGGCTGTTCTCTCAAATGGCACTGCTGCTTGCATGTGCCCTCATATTGAAATGCTTCTTAAAGTTACAACACTCGTGTTCTGCATACTCCCTGTGTGAGAAATAAGTCATGCACAGTAATGACAACCGTCATTAACATGCAGTTGTACAGAAAGGATCCTTTGACATACTGTTATGCAGAACTAATTACAAATTAAATAATCATGTCCAAGTTGCTGTGTATTTTACACTAGATCTGGAAATACAACCTGATCATGTGACAAAAAACTAGGACTGGGTTTAGCATCAGGGACTGTCCAATGAATGTTCTAATTCAGGGACATCATCAGGAATGGGAATAGGTACCGAGACACATCCTTCAACAGGAAAATTGTCTGGATTGTTCTGAGATTTAGTGTCTGTATCATAGGTACAATACTCTGATATTGATTCAGGCACCGGAAGAAGATGCCTGCAGTTTCTTCTGTATTCTGTACTCAGACTCCACTAAGTAAGACCTCTCACTTGACTAGTTCAATCAAAACCTTTTGCTATTTGCATCTTTACTATGTCTCCTTCTTTCAGTGGATGAAGAAATCTGCTTGTTTTATCATAGTTGGATTTCTGGAATGAATGCTTTTTGAATAGCTGGGCTTTGATTGCTCTGGTGTTTTTTGCATTAGTCACCAACAAACTGGAACTTGATAGGCAAGGTTGTTCTGGTTTGCCTAGAGTCTAGGCCCTAGACAGAAGTCTCTAAGCAGGTGAGCCAAGTAAATTGTCACTGGGTATATTTCTGAGATTAAATAAATTCAAGAAAACGTTGGTGTTGTCATGCTTTGACCTCTCTAGTAATGGCTTTTGCACTTTGTACTGCATGCACAGCTAAGCTGTTTGACTGTGGGTACTCAGGACTTCTGGTAACATGGATAAAGTCCCACTGTTTTTCAAATTTCTGAAATAGTTGACTGATAAACTGGGCACCATTGTCAGAAATAACTTTGTGTGGACTACCATGGACTGAGAAATGACTTTTCAACTTAGTAATGACATTACTGGATGTTAGAGTAGGTAGCAAATCATTCTCAAACCAGTTTGAATAAGAGTCTACCAACACTAAGTAATGCTGACTGTTCCACTCGATTATGTCAGTGGCTACTGCTGACCAAGGTTGTTCAGGAATTTGGTTTGGCTGAAGTGACTCTTTTTGCAAATGCGGTGTAGTACTATTGCAGACTGAACAAGATCAAAGCACTTCATTGATATTATTTTGACAGAGAAGGCCAAAATACTAGTCCTCTCGCCCTTTTGGTAGCTTTGAAACCTGGGTGGCCACAATGCAAAATCTGGATGTACTCATGTTGTAAGGAAGTAGGAACAACAACTTTTGGACCTTTGAAAATGATACCATCTTCCATCAATATCTCATCTCTGTAAGGAAAATAAGATTGCACTTGTATTGGTACACAAGATTGTTTTGATGGCCATCTAACATTAAGTGGTTAAGCTTTTGCAAAATTGGATCAGTCTTTGTATGATCTCTTAGCTCATCAAGTGTTATAGAAAAATTACACACTTCCATGACATCGAAGTCAAAATTCTCTGCATCAAGCCTTTCTGTGGTATTTCAGGCAATTTGGATAGGGTATCAGCCAGATAAAGACGTTTGCCTTTCGTATAGACCATTTTAAAGTTATACTGTCAGCTGAGCATCATTCTTTGTAGTCCTGCTGGAGCTGTATGCTTAGACTTCTTTAAAATAGTGAGTAGATGTTGATGGTCGGTCTTTAATCTGGGTAGCTCGGCCATAAATATAGTCATGGAACTTCAAACATGCGAATACAATTGCCAAAAGTTTCTTCTCAATTTGAGCATACTGCATGTTGGTTTGGGTAAATGTTCTTGATGTGTAGGCTACTGGTCTTCCCTCTTGAAGAATAACTGCACCAAGACCAAACTTTGAAGCATCATGGGAAAGAATCACTGGTTTGTGGATAACATAGGTGGACTGGCAATTTTCTGTTTAAGGTCATGAAATGCTCTCTGGTGGTGGTCCAACTATGACCAGGCAACATTTTTGCACATCAGCTCTCTTAGGGGCGCTGATAATTCACTGAAGTCTGGTATGAACTTGCCCAAATAGTTAACCATACCAAGAAACATAAGGCTTGGATGTTCTCTGGAGTTGGCATCATTTGGAATAGCTGTTTCTTTGGTCATAAGCCTGAACTGATAAATAAATGAGCTACATAAGTAACTTCTGGTTGCCTGAATTTACATTTCAGAGGATTGAGCTTCATTTCGTGTGCTCTTTCCAGAACTTTCCTGAGGTTTCTATCATGCTCTGCTTCACCATTGCCTCCAACTAGTAATTCATCTACTAATATAGCACACAGCCTGAAACAAATTGCTCCATCGCCCACTGAATGACTTCACTGGCAGAATTTATTCTAAAAGGCATTCTAGAAGTCTGTATCCACCAAATGGTATGATGAATGTAGTCAGTAGTGAAGATTTCTGATCAAGCATTACTTGCCAAAATGAAATATTTGCATCTAAGACAGAAAAAACAGTGGCATTTGGCATGAGGGTAGCAACTTCCTTGGCTGTATGCATAGGATGGTGAGGTCTCTTTAATGATTTAAGTCTTTTGGGTCAGTACATATTCTGATTTCATCTGAGCTTTTCTTATGACTACCATGGAAGACAGCCATTCAGTTGGTACTGTAACTGGACAAATCACACCTTCCTGCACCATTTTATCTAAGCGTATTTTGACTCTGCCCTGTATAGTTGTTGGAACTCTTCTCACTGGTCTGATCTCTGGGTCTAATTTGATGGAGTACACAACTGGAAGTTTGCCTAGCTTGTCTTCGAAAACATCAGCATATTCTGTGAAAATAGGTTTGGTGAAGCTGGAACTAGGACGTGATGGAGTTCTTTGGTAAAAGAAAGAAGTTTCATTCTTAAAACTGTCTCTGAGACCTAGTAATGACTGCACGGGTCTTTTGACTACATAAAATTGCAAGCTGTAATTGTTCCCAGGTGAATATTGTGAGAGCACTACTGAACCTTCGGTTTGAATCTCTTCACCTCTGTAAGCAACAGGCTTTGCATAATTGGCCAAATTAAGTTGTTCACCAGCTCTTACTTGAGTAAATGTTTCTGCTGACATAACATTGCATTTTGAACCAGTGTCTACTTTGAGCTGTGTGGGTTTACCATTGATCAGGACAGTACAAAACACTTCATTCTTTGCCAACAAATCTACTGCATTAACCTTTTCACTAACCACTGATACACTATCTAGAGTTGCAGCTTTCTATATGGTCAACTTGCTTTTTTCAGTGATCTTTGTTATTAAATGAATGAGGCTTGCTTGATTTACAAAGCTTTTAAAAGTGGTTCAATTTTTTACACTGGTGGCATTGCTGACCAAATGCTAAGCACTTTTCTTGTTTGGATTTGTGAATGACACCACAGTTATGACAGTTAACAATGAGACTTGACTTGCTGACTCACCCTTATGCTGCACTAAGCATGTCCATTTTACTGAGCTAGTCTTAAAAAACTTGCTGCCAAGGTGCAGGCTCTCACTGGAAGTTCTGCAGTTTGGGACTGCTGCTGTTAGCCATGTGCTGCATGCTGTCTAAATTTGCTCTAGAGGCTGCTGAAACCACTTGCAAGCATATTTGTGTACCTTTCTGCAAGCTTGTGCATTTGACAAATCTGTATGGCTTTGCTGAATGTTAAAATCACTATCTTGAAGCAAAATCTTTCTCACTGCACCATTAACACCACACACAAGCCTGTCTATCAACTTGTCTTTCAGTTCTGCACATTTGTTTCTCATGTCAGTAATATAAGCTGCAAAAGTTTCTCCTGGCTTTTGATATCTTGTGTAAAATAAGTGCATCACCAGTGTAACATATGTCTGTGGGTTGCACATTTCTCTGAATTTACATTTCAAGCACTCAGGGTCCTCCCTTGATTTTGCTTGTACAAAAATATGGTGGTTTTCCCCTTCTGCAAATACTACTGGTGCATACACAAATGAACCCCCTCTCTCAGTAGCTTCTAACCCTGCTAGATTAAGCAAAATAAATGCCATCGTACATGCATCTTTGTCAGAAGAAGCTGCTTTTATGAAAATATTGTATTCTTGCTCTAATAGTCTCCATTTCTCTGCAGTATTGTGATCAACCACGAGTGGACTTGGTCTGCAAAATGTCTCTGCCATGCCAACACACAGTAATAAGACCCTTGGAATTATGTGCGAACATACACACATATATGTCAGAAATTTATGCCAGAAACCTGTAACTGTATTCAACAGCACAATAGACTTTTCAGAGTAACTGCACTTTGTAAAATAAGTTTCTGTAGCACAAGAGCACTTTCAAGTCACTGTACTCTGCCAAACCACCCTCATCAGTGTAAGAAACACTGTGAAATGGCTGCACTTTGCATATGAATTGTACACAGCACAATAAACTTCTCAATCACTGTACTCCGTGAAATAACTCTGTACAGTATAAGAAACACTTTGAAATTACTGCAGTTTGCAAATGAATTGTACACAGCAAACTCTGAAATAATTGTACTGTAATAAAGCACACACTCTGAGATACTTCGAACAACTCTAGTTATACTCTGAATAGCTTTAGTCAATGTCTAATACCAGCACATATTACAAAAAAAAATAGTCTTTTACTTAAAAAATGCAACGGCTTTGCTTTTCCATGCTCACTTTGCCCTGTTATTGTACTCGTTATGCTTGTTTGATGTTTAACAAGCTCGATATAGTTTTCTTGTTCTCGTTTCACTTTTAACATGCTTGTTATGCAAATCAGAAGTAGTTATGAACGCACTCATAAGTGTTTCGAATAACTTTATCAAATATGGTTTAGAACATTTCACTTAATCAGTAATGCATTTTGTGCTTTTTATGTGATTAATAATACACCTTGTGTTTTGCGCTTTGTGAATGCTTCGTATCATTTTCGTTATGAAATAAATCATTTATGCAAGTTTTTTTCATTACCTGAAATTAGTTTCTGGCCTTTCTTAGTCGTTTGAGCACTGGATCACCCAACCTGCTCAGTATACCTCCAGCAATAACTCTGCACCTCATGGCTTGAAGAAGTTTCACTCTTGATCCCATTCTGGCACCATGTTGCTCGTCTGGTCACAATAAAACAGACAAATAGTTCTGAGTTCAGTTTAAGCAGCTTTATTATATACAAACACATCAGGGTTGAGGCTTAGTAACTTAAATAAACTTATAAACAGACTACTGTACTCATCCATGTTAACACCCTGGCTGTTCTCTCAAAATGGCACTGCTGCCTGCATGCGCTATTTATTTGCACGTGCTCTCACTTTGAAATGCTTCTTAAAGTTACAACACATGTTGTCTTCTGCATTATGTACAATAACATAGTGATAGATCCATGTTTTATGTTTCCATCCTTTTCAGTGATCCCTCAGTCCTTTTTTCCTGTATTGTGTTTCTCCTGAGCATTCAATGACTGAGTTGTTGAGGCTCCTCTCTCTTTCTTTGTCTTCCTTTTTAGATCCTTTGTCTGTGGTTTTAGAATTAACAGGTCTTTTTTTGGTAGAGAGGCAGACTTGACCTGAGGTAGGTAACTTTTACAGAGAATAAGGTACTATGGGTAGAGAAGGCAGAGCTTGAAGGCTGAAGTCTTTGGATATAGCTGGTCTCTGATCTGAGTCAGATCAGATAACCCACAGGTTGAACTGGATGGCAGCAGACAACACAGATCTATTGTTATGATAAGTACATAACTTTTGTTTATTTCAGAGGGACTGGAGAGTATACATCAATCGCTAGTTAGGGAAGAAGTGTCTGGATCTTTGATTGAGGTATGCCAGGGTTCTGAATCTCCACTCTTTGTGAAGGCAGTTGTTGCCCCTAAGAAGAAGAAACAGAAGACTGTTTCTCCTTCTCAAACATCTCAAGAAGAGGTATGGATGGAATTCCCCAGGGCCTATGCAAGGCCATTTTGTCTCTGAAGCCGCTTTTCTTTCTTTCTTTTCCCGTCTTCTCAGCCATTCTCAGAACAGACAACATCCTCTTTGGAGAAGGAAGATTCTGATTCAGATGAACATTGTTTAGCTTCATCTCTAATCCACACTCCAGGCCAGATTGCCTCTGACGATGAGGATGCATTTTCCTCTGATTCTCCTGTTGAGCAAATTTCTCTTGAGAAAACAGTTACAAAAATGGTGCAGCATTTTGAATGAGAATCTAGATGGGTATCTGTGCAGATGAGGTATTATAACTTGGTAGCAGTTTGAGCTCCTACTCCACTCCATATTCTGCCAGTCTTGGAGGCTTTCTTGGATGCATTTGTACCCACTTCTGCCTTTCTTGACTGTCAGCCCCCAGCCCTTAAGAAGTGTGATAGGTTTTATAGCGTGACAGAGGATCTTAAATTTCTTTATAAAAATCCTTTGACAGATCCTTAAGTTTTTTCCTGTGACCACTGACAAAATCTAAGCTTTTTCCTGCTGTTTTTTAGCTTCATACTACAGAGATTAGAGCAGATATGGTAAGAAGGTTTACACATCTGTCACTCTGGCATTCAGAGAGTTGAATTATCAGACCCAGATGACTAAATACCAGTTCTGTATCCTGGGTAAATTGAATAAGACTTTAACTAGAGGTTTCTGAAACTAGGCAGCAGGCAATTTCTATGCTTGGTCAGGCTACCTATGTAGGTAGACATACCAATAAATGTAGTTAGGATGCAGTGGAGGCTTCCTCCATGGTGACTGCTACTGCATCGGCTGTTAGGACATTTGCTTGGCTTCATTTACAGTTGCCTCCTGAAGATATTAAAGCTAAGCCTTTAGACTTCTGTGCACAAGGATTTTGGTTTTGGACCAGTTGCAGCAGAACTCTTCAAATCTTTGCAAGACGAAGGTAAAATTATTCAAGATTTTTAGCAGATTTTTCTCACTTCTGTCCCTAGGTATCAAAGAAGGTACTGTGCTAAGCCCATTTCCTTTTTTTGTTGGGATCAAACCTCTGTTCAGAAGGGTAGGAGCTGTCAAGAAACAAAAAATCAGGGCAAAGCCTACTAGAGAATCCATGTCTGGAAATCCTTTCTTTCCAGACAAGTCAGCCTGACTATTTCCTCCTCAATCCACTACTCCCATTGTCAAAAAGACTAACCTCATCCTTTCCAACTTGGGAATTCATCAGTTCAAACAAGTAGGTCATATGCATCATTCAACAGGGCTACAAGATGACTTGGAAGGAAATATCATCTTTCAAAGGCATCCTCCCATCTCCTTCCCCTTCTTTTGTAGGGTTTCCCAGACCAAGGTACCATAGAACCTGTTTCCTTTGAAAATCTAGGAAAAAGCTTTTTTATTCCACACTTTTCATGGTACCCAGAAAAGAAGTTTATCACATCTTGATACTTTACTAAAAGTGCCTTCCTTCAAAATTCTTTCTCTTCAAACTTTTTTTTCCTTTCTTCCTGTCCTAGACTTTTCTAGTTTACTTGGATCTGAGGAGTACTTACCTTCATATTCCCATTCAGCCTTCTGACAGGAAATTTCAGAGGGTTGTCTTCTTGTTCAATACATGTTAATTTCTCTCCTTTGTCCTTCAGGTTATTTATAGTTCCCAGTCGCTGCCATTTGCAGAACTCCAGGAATCAAAATGTTTCCAAACCTGGACGTCCTTCTTATCAGGCCAACTCTTAGTGCAGATGATTCAACAGGTTTTCCTGTCTCTCTTCTGCAGAGGATAGGCTTCATTTTCAGTCTGAAGAAATCTGCTCGGACTCCCAATCCAGACTTAGTTTTTCTAGGTTGCAAACTGGACACCCATCTTAAGGTACCTTTTCCACAACAAGAGAAAGTTCTGACTCTCTGTCTCTCTCTCTCTCTATGTGCTTTCAGTCCCTTCTTCCTCTTCAAACTTGTCCTCCATGGGAAATTCTAAGGGCTATTGGAAAAGTGTCGGCTGCCATTTCCACTGTTCTCTTTGCCTAACTTCAGGAGAAAGATCCAGTGATACCTAAAATGTCTTTTGTGTCAACATTATCAACCATTGGATACTCAGATGTAAAGTCTCCCTCTTTTGAAAAATAGTTACAATGGTGGATTTCTCAGAGCCTGTTGAAACCAGGTCTGTCATTCAGTCCAAATGTTCTCACTCAGGAGCTTCAAACAGATGCATGCATCATATCTAGCTTGGGTGCATGGACAGGCTCCTTAGCAGTTCTGGATCAGTGTACTCTCAAAGGTGGGTGCATGTCAGTGTAAAAAAGATAAGGACTGTCATTCAAGCCTTGCAAGTTTTGTCTCATTTATGGAGTCCAGGACCCCTCAGAATTTTCAAAAACAACACATTAGTCATGTGGTATATCAACAGGAGGAGGGTGGGAGTTTGCACACAGTCCTTATAACTGTGCAGACTGGCTCTTTTGGCTTGGGACCAAGCTATAAATGCTTTTCTGATGTCTTTTCTGCCTATTTCTGAACCGATGAAACCCATTGGTTGAGGAAGGACGGAAAGAGGCAACACAAATGCATCGCTATGAGTTCATAATTTTTGTATCTGTCCCTACAAGCAGTTTACATTCTATCCCAGGAGAGTGTTCTTGCAGATTCCCTAAACAGTTCCACGGAGACTGTCAGAAATCGATGCTAAACAGGAAGGTCTTCCTGGACATAATCCACAAATGGGATTCACCTTAAATAGACCTCTTTGCCTTCACTCGGAACAGGTAGTTCAGGCTGTTTTGCTCCAGAATATGTCGTCCCCAGGCCTGTAGAACAGATGACATGTCTTCCTCTTGGGAGTGGAAGTTTCTTTATGCCTTCCTTCCACTTCTCTTAATTCTAAAAGTTCTATTAAACATCTAGAGGAACAGATGAAACATCTTGCTGGTGACTTCCTTTAGGCCCAGGCAACACTGGTTTCCCCTTCATAAGCTGGTCAGGAGTCATCATCACATGTTAACATGCAAAGTGGACTTGCTTTCACAGAAGAAGGGTTCACTGCTTCATCCTGACTTGAAAGCACTTAATGTGAAAATTTGGATGACAGAAGTCTAATCCTTTTCAGACACTGATTTTTTGAGGACGTTCTTCAGGAGTTGAGAGAACCTACCACTAGAAGGCTGTGTATTTCTAAAACGATAAGATTTTCTATGTAGTGTCAGTACAAAGAAGGAGAATCCCATCCAAGCAGGAATTGCCATTATTCTTTAGAAGTTGTGTGAGCTCTTAAAAGCTGGTCTGGTCTACTCTTCTATCAAGGCACACTTAACTGCTATTTCTGCATGTATGGCACTTAATCGTCCTTTATCTATGACTGAGGTTAAGCAGTTTCTCTCGCATCCTTCATTTAATCCACCTACAATGGCTATTTCCCTTCTTTGAGTTTTTAATATTTTTTTAGAAAAGCTTACAGCTTACTCAGCCACCTTTTGAACCAGTGGCCTCAAAATCTCTAAAATGTTGTACTTGGGAAAACCATTTTTCTGGAAGCTCTTACTTCTGCCAGAAGGGTTTCTGAACTTCAAGGAAAACCATTTTGTTGGTAGCCCTTACTTCTGGCAGAATGGTTTCTGAGGTTCAAGCTTTTATGGCTTCCCCCACCCCTTCCTGAGTTTTCGTAAATATAGGGTGTCTCTTATGGTCAGCCCTTCATTCATGCACAAGGTGGTTAATGAGTTGTCTATCACACAGGCTGTTAAATTGCCCACTTTCTTTTCAAACCTTGAAAACAAGAGGGAAGACTTTTGCACTCCTTAGATGTGCTCAGGCAACTAAGATCCTTTTTGGATAAGGATAAAGACATTAGGGACTTCCAAGATGGCTGAACATTGAGTAACAGCTTAAGTCTGACTCTCCCAATCTGAAAACAGAAACTTAGCAGAGAAAGCCAGTGGGCATAAATTTCTGGGTACATTTCAGTAAATGACTAGTAAGTACACTGCCTGGATGCCTGGAAAAAAGAGATGTGAAGGACCTGGAGGAAAACCAGCTACAAAAGTTGAGGAAAAAACAGACTGGGAAAAGTACTGCGGTTCTTCAGAATGAAGCAGTGCAAGTTCCAGACATGATTTCAAGTAAGTGGAAGGAAAGTATAAGGCAGCTCCACACAGACCTGGTTAAAATAAATGAAACACTGATGGAGTATGTCTGTCAACACAATCAATAAAAAGCTGGAAAGAAATGAAAGAAGCTTTGAATAGATATTCAGATAAGGTGACAAAACTGCAAAACACAGAGGTTGAAATGAAGAAAAGGCTGGTTGAATTATGAGACTGCAATAAGATGAGATGTTTCAAAAAATAATAGAATTAGAAGACAGAGCATGTAGAGAAAACCTGAGATTTTCTGCTGTACCAGAGAAGCCGGAAAGAACAGACTGTATTAATTTTACGAAAGTACAAATAGACAAATGGACTGGTATTCCACAAGAGGAATTGTTAATTGAAAGGGGGCATCATGTATACGCTCCAAACCTGGCTATGAAAAAAAACCTAGACCTTTTAATAGTAAAAATGCAATCTTACCTGCAGAAGGAGTTGATTTTGATAAAACAGTGACAGAAGGACAAAGTACTAAAAGTGGGCAACAGCAGTGTGTTTGTGGAGAATGACTACTCATTGCACACCAGGCAGAAGAGGAGTACATTTATTTCATTATATAGGGACTGCTGAGAAACGGGTGTGCGATTCAGACTGCTGTACCCAGCTATCAAAATATTTTTCCCTGGAGGAACAAATACATTTTTTTGATGAAGTACATGCTAAGGAAGCGATACAAAACTTTGTCCAACAAAAAGTGAGCTGTAAAACAGAAGGAGATTTTGCTTCTTGTTCTTCTAGTAATAAAGACCACAGAGAGACTATGCCAGTGAAACCTCTTCCAGTGTTTCAATGGAAAGTGATTGACAGAGGGGAAAGAAAGCACAGAACTTGACTAGAGTAATCAAAAGTGCGCAGGAGATGAAGCAGAGACAGGGTTTGGGAGGTGGAGATGAACAGGAATAGAACAAAAGAATCTGGAAATATTGGACTTTCTTGGACTTTGTCAAACTTGTAGGGGACTCTAAAGCATATGTCCTACTTCATGTCATTAACGTTTGGAGACTAAAATTAGTAACCTGGAAATTGACAAATGTGGGATGACAAAGTAATAATTATGTTTGTAAAACATGACAGAACAAGAACATTTGGAAATATTGATCTTGTGGGGACTTTATTAAACTTGTAGGGGACTCTAAAGCATATGCCCTACTTCATATTATTAATGTTCAGAAAAATACTCAGGAGAGGGGAAGAAGAGGGAGAGAGTTAATTGTAAGTAAAGCAAAATTATTTTTCTTAACAGTATTAAGTGATGTATGATTTTCTCTGCTTGTTATAAAGTGTTTTCAGTTGTTTTTAAGTGTAATGGGGATACTAATGTAAATAGGTGCTTCTATTTATTCTTTTTATTTCTCCCTTCCTTTCTGTTTCTCCTTGTTTAGTTTTAAGAAGTATTGGCACTACAGTATAAAACAAAAACAAAGGAATCTGGTTAAAAGAGTATGACAAAAGAAAAACGTGTGTGCTTTTTCTCATTCTTGCATAGGGGAATGACTGTGTTAAGGCCTTTGTCTTTATATAGTAAAACGTTTTGACAGAAAGCAAGTAAATGAAAAAGAATATCGAATATTATAAGGTCTTTTTTCTAGTAAACAGTCTTGTGTCTGTTTCTCATTTCACTAGTGGACAATCTGCTAAAGAGAAATGGCTTGGAGAAAATGTTTCCTGAAAGCATTCAAGTGTTTCTCAACTGGGAGAGCTATAAAGATAGGGCAAAACCAGACAGCACTTAATAGAATCACAGGCTTTATCATGAGTCTTAGCATGGATAAGCTTTCTTTCTGTTTAGCTCGAGTCTGTGTGTGTGGCAGTCAGTTTGGAACTTATGTCCTATTTAAGGGGGTAAAACATCAGTATTTGAAGATGTACATAGTTTTGTGTGTTGTTATTAAGTTAGCAAGTTTTAGGAGTGTGATGAAAGGAGGTACCGCAAACACAGCTTGCTGGAATTTTGTAAATAATTATATGTCATTTGTGAATATCAAACTGATTCTGGTGTTATAAAAGTAGTAGAACTGTATGTCACGTGTATATCAAACTGATTTATACAGACATTTGTGTTGAAAAGGTATTTGTAAAGTGCTTGTGTTTGAAATGTATGCACAGTGCCTTACAGGAGAGAACAGAAATGTACATGCACTATTGTAACTGTTCAAATGTATATGTTTTAAAAGAGGAAACTGAAGGGTTAACCTCAGTCCAGCAAACTTTAGAAAAATATCTGAAATAGCATCTTTATGGCCTAGCCTATAAAGTGATTCAATCTCACAGATTTCAAGGCAGCCAGACACACAAAGGCTATACTAGAAAGCTTTCTGTATTGTCTTTGGGGTGAACTAATCACTACTGTGGAAGCACTGATACGTGAACTCAGGCAGGAACTTGCAGCACCATTAGGCACCCTATTCAACCAAAGCCTGAGTACTGTCTTCATCCCAATTGAGTGGAGGACAGCCACCGTCATCCATTTACACAAAGGTAGAGCGTCCACTGATCTGGGAAATTATAGACCCATCAGCCTAACTAACTAACCTGATCTGCAAGGCCATGGAACGGATTATTGTAGACCTCTTTAACAAGGACATTGGCAACCTCCAAACATTCGAACCCACATGATTTGGCTTCGTCATGAGGAGGTCATGTTTGCTAAATTTGGTCGACTTCTTTTAGATGGTCACCAAAGCCATGGACGAGGGGAAGATGGTGCACACTGCCTATCTTGACCTTGATAAAGCCTTTGACACTATTCCCCACTCGGGCATAATAGGTAAACTCTCTCAACTAAGCATCAATCCGTATGTTACCAGATGAGTAGCAAACTGGTTCACTGATAAAAACCACCTAGTCAAAACAGGGGAAGCCATCTCAAGCAGTAGACCCGTAACAAGCGGCGTACCCCAGGGGTCGTCTTGGGGCCTCTCTTATTTGGGGTATATTTTTCTGAGGTGCAGGCCAAAACCAGTAGGCTATGGCTGACCATGTTTGCAGATGACTGCAAGCTGGGTGCTGTCATCAATTCCCCTAGTGATGTAGACATCCTCCAAGAGGGTGTCACTCAGACAAATGACTGGTGCCAGAAACATGGCCTCAATCTGAATACCAGAAAATGCATCATCATCCCGTTTTGGAGAGAGTGACATCCCCACAAATTATTTCACTAATAACGTCTTAAGCACACAATCAGTAGAGCATTTATATTATTGCATGATAACTATAAGACTCAATCAGAGGAAGTTAGGAAGGACTGGGAAGAGAGATTAGATAAGCAATTCGCAAAGAAACAATGAGGGTATATATGTATGTCTCCCAAATAAGCAACAAATTCTAGAAGATTTCAGATCTTTGCCTGGAAGTGCTTGTATAGTTATTTTGTACCCCAAACAGACTTCAAAGAATTTTTCCTCAGGTAGACAGCAATGTTGGAGGTGTGATGGGGCAGAAAGAGATAACCAGGGGCATATTTTCTGGGAGTGCAATGAGTTGGTAGACTTTAAAAATTCCCTGCAGACTGCTCTGTTGGAAATGCTGGGTGATCAAGTTGTAGTGACTAGGGAAATTATTTTTTTGAACTGGGATACAAACTCGGAATTGCCCAGACATTGTAACGCCTTGCTGAGTCTGATTTCTATTTTCTAGTCATTGCTTTATTGGCAGCCATCATAATTAAAGTCTAAATCAACTTTACTAGAAGTAGTGAAGATGGTAACATGGTTAAACAAGTGGAACTGGGATCCTTAGAAAAGGGTAAGAGGAAATTACATGGGAAAAAATGGGAACTGTGGAATAATACATGCAGAAGAGGAACGAGGTTTAAATTCCACTTCCCTGGATGTAAGTCCACCACTTAAGCAAAAGTTTAAAAGGCCTAGGCCAGAGACTCAGTATGCCCTTTCTGATTCCGAAGTACCTGCTGAGGTTTCAGAACCTGCGGTTTGTCTGAATCATACTTGGATGACCTCTACCAAGATCTTGCTGGAGGCCAGTTTGGCGTTGGTGGCCTTGACAGCTGAGGATTCAGCAGACAGTGGTGAACTGTGAATTGTCATCTTGGAAGGGCCAGAGGGCAGTCGTCAGATCCTGGTTAGGGAAGAGACCCCAGGGAAACGAATTGAGGTACATCAGGGTAATGAGTAACCTCTCTTGGTACAGATGGACATCACATTCAAGAAGAACCATCAGGGAACAAAACATGTTGGTTCCCCTCAACCTCCTCCTTCCTTTTTTAGTGAGAAGGAGTGGATTGATTTCTCTTGAGGTTTAAGGCCATTTTAGCTCTGAGACCTCCTTTTTTCATCTCAACCCCACCCCTGTAAAGATGTCTGTGGATTCATCTTCCTCTGAAGATGAAGAGGCTTCTGATTCTGACCATTCTTTGGCTTACTCCTCTCAAATTCCCTTTCCTGGCCAAGTCCCTGCAGGTGATTAGTAGTGTATTTCACCTGATTCTGCAGTAGAAGAAGCTTCTTTTGAAAGTCTTTTATAAATGGGCACCCCAGCCCCTTTACTTGTCCCCCTGTTCTTGACGCCTTTTTGGATGCTCTCCAATCCACTGCTGTTGCTGTTGACTTACAGCCTCCAGCTCCCAAAAGACCGGAGAGATTTTATAAAGTCTCTGATGACCTTAACTTTCTGCTTAAGAATCCTCTGCGAGGACCCTTCTGCAATTCCTCTTCCATTTGATAAACCTTCAGAGCTTCTTCCCAATGCCATTGCCCTCCCTTCAGACAAGAATAGCAGAGCTATGAATTGGTGGGGTAAAAAAGTGTATACCTCCTCTACCTTGGTATTCTGGGATACTAATTACCAAACCCAGATGACCAAATATTTGATATCCATTAAAAGGTCATGGTGGATTTGCTGGACACTGACAATAACAGCAAATGTTATCCTTACTTAGGTTACACATGTTGCCAGACACAGCATTAAATGCAGTTATGATGCAGTGGAGGCCTTGTCCAGAGTAGCTGCTACAGGCTCTGTAATCCACAGGAATGCATGGGTATGTAACCAGCCTATACCTGATGACTTGGAAAGCAAAAATAATGGACTTCCCTTAGGACAAGGATCTTTTGCTTGGCCCCCAAGTGTCCAGTCTTTTCAAAATGTTTGAAGAGCAGGGTAAAACTGTGAAGGACTGCAGGCAGCTTCTGCTAACCTCTGTGCTTAGGTACCAAAGGAATTACACAGCTAAGCTTACCTTTTGTCAGAGGGGACCCTAGGCTTATCCAGAAATGCAGGAAATTTCCTAGAAAGACGTTCCCAGATAAACACAGGGATACTTCATCTGGGAGGCTTCCCTTTGGGGACAAGTCTCTGTGACTATCTTTTACCTACCTTTGACCTCACCCCCAATCTCTGTCCACCTGGGAGATCATCTCCACAGACAAATGGATGCTGTCTATCATAAAACATGGTTATGACATGTCTTGGATGCAAATTCCTCCTCTAAATAGCATACTCCCACAGTCAAATAATCAGATTCACCTGCTCCCGTCCATTTTTCAGGAGCTTTGGGCACAAAGCATAGTAGAGTTGGTGCCAGAATAATTTATGGGAAAGAGGTTTTACTCCAGACATTTTCTAGTGCCAATGAAAGGACGATAGTGGAGACCCATACTGGATCGCTCCCTTCTAAGCGCTTTCTTAAAAATGCTTTCCCTGCACACATTTCTTCCTTTCATTCTGCCTCAAGCTTTTCTAGTATCCCTAGATCTACAGGATGCTTGTCTCCATATAGTAATTCGGACCCCTTGCAGGAGATTTTAAAGGTTTTGTACTGGCTTATCCCAGTATCATTTTACTGCTTTGTCTTTTGGGCTTTTCCCAGCCCCAAGAGTTTTCACAAAGTGTCTGGCACCAGTGATTGCCTTCTTTTGAGCGCAGGGAATTCATATTTTTCCCTACTTAGACAACCTGATAGTCCAAGCTACTTCACCTCAAATTCTCCAGAAGCACCTCCAGTTCACCCAACTTCTCCTCCTCCTATCTCAGTTGGGGTCCTCTGTCGACTACAAAAAATCCTCCCTGCAGCCATCTTAAGATCTATTTTTTTCTAGGCTACAGGCTGGATGCAAAGAGAATGCAGGCCTTCATATCTCAAGAAAAGGTGCAGAGCCTTACAAACTGTTTCCACAACCTTGCATAAGGGTTCTGGGATTCATGATGGCACTGTCCTAGTGTCCCCTAGCAAGATTACTTGTGAGGAATATCCAGTGACACCTGAAGAAAGTTTGGTCTTGGCACTTACACTGTCTGGACACAGTGATCCCTCTTTTACCCTGTCTTAGATTGGAGTTCTTATGATGGAAGGAGCAGGTGAATCTCAACCCAGGGCTTGCCGTCACTTCTGCAGCCTCAGTTCAGGAAGCACACACAGATGCCTCAGGTGAGGCATGGGACACTTGAACAGGCAACCAATGAGTGCAGGTCAGATGGTAGCCAAAGTTACTGAAAGAACACATCAACATAAAAGAAACGAGGGCACTCATCTGAGCTCTTCATGTGTTTTCACACCTCTGGAAACCACATACCCTACAAGTGTTCATAGACAACACAACTTTAATGTGGTACATAAATGAGCAAGGAGGGACCAGATCTTATCAGTTGTGCAGATTAACTCAGGAAGCCTAGGACCTTGCCACCCAGAAAAACATGTTGCTCACAGCCACATACATTGCACCACAGTACAGTGGGCTGGCAGACTCTTTAAGCAGGTCCTTAGAGGACCCTCATAAATGGACCCTGAATAGACAGGCTTTCCAGGGCATCCTCCAGTACTGGAGGACTCCTCAGATAGATCTGCTTGCTTCACAGACCAACAAACAGTTTCCACTGACAGATGGTTTCTCCTTTCAGTGGACAGGGATGTTCTTCTACACATTCTTTCCACTGCCCCTTATTCAAGAGTTCTTCTAAAGAGCCAAAAAAAAAACCCAAAAAACTATTGTTAGTAATTCCATTATGGCCAAGGCAGCACCAATTCCCCTCTTAATTTTCTTCTAGCCAGGGGCAAGTACTACAAAGTGCCACAGCAAGCAAATTTCATCAGTCAATAATCAGTCTACTTTATCTCATTCTGTCAACCCTAAACCTAAATCTGTGGATGATACGGTTCTGATTTCTTACTGGTACCATTTGTCTGAGGATGCCAGTATGGTTTTCCAAGAAGCCAGGAGACCCACCACTCAATTCTTACATAGCAATATGGAAGAAATTTTCCTATTGGTGCCAAAGAAATGGACAGGACCGCAACCAATTTGAGGTACCTTCCATTCTGAAATATCTGTGAAAGCTGTTACATACAGGTCTGAAGACTAGTCTTCCATTATAACCCACCTGTCAGCCATCTCCACTTGCTTGGTTCTCACTCCCCCACTTATGCCCAGATCTGAGGTCATGGGAGTCATCCAACAAGGATGTCCCTGTTTTCTTTAATATATTCCTTATCCTGAATATGTATGCCTCTATTCAGGAGTGAGATAATTAACCCTAAATCTTCATTTATATTTTAACATTCCTTTAAGTAATGTAGAGGCTGTCAGAGGCTCAGCTGAATTTGTATTTATTTCTACCATTTTAATGGGTATTTTTCATTTAAAATTTTTAGTGTATATACAGAAATTCAATTTATTCCTTTGTAATTTGTTCCTTTTCTTTTCCAAATAAACATATTCCTCTTCTTTTATCTCCCTTGCAGTATTTAACACTTCAAATACAGTTGGTTTAGATTTTGATTTCCATTTTCTAGTCATTACTTTTTTGGCACCAAACATAGTTAAACTTAAGGGCTTGCTGTGTCTATTCAGTTCAGATCATTTATCCCAGCTCAATCCTTAATCACAGCTATTTTCTCTCCTAATATTTCTGACAGAGTATTCTGTAGGCAATTTTTAGAATCTGCCAAATCTTTGCACTCCCCAAATCATATTCTCAGTTACTTCTTTCTTCCTCATCACACTTCCAACAGTTGCTATCTACCTAAAGAAACATTATTTGAAGTCTGTTTAGGGTAAAATAAATACCTGTGCTAATACTTTCAAGCAAACATCCTTAATTCTGTGGACTTTTTTTTGCCTATTTGGGAGCCATACATATACCCTCCCATTGTTCACTTGTAATTTGCTTTTCCATTCTCACTCTTCATTCTTTTCTAATCTCTGATTGGTTATTATAGTTATGTAATATTTTATATACCGTACTCATTTCCCCTTTTTTAACAGCAGCTTCTGATATAGATTCTACTAAAAACTCTACCAGAGCCAGTCTTTCACTTGGGCTCCCTCGTTCTCTTTGCCTATAGTCTGATATCAAACCCTGGTAGGAAAAGCGGTTTGTGACCTGCAGTCCAGATAACTTCTTCTTGGCCTCATTCCACTCTATTAACTTTCCCTCTACTTCTTTGCTTCCAGTACCTTAGTTCTTTTGCCAGGTTTCTCCAGGAAGTTTCAGCCCCCTGTTGCCTATTTTCTGCACCCTTACTTGCAGTCATCCCTATTGGCAGAGTCTTTCTCCATTTCCCGTGTTGGCTTAATTCTTAGAATACTTTCTGCAGCTTTATGAATATAATATTCTGTATGGTGGGGGTGATACTCCTTAACAATCTGCATCCAAAATCCCACTCTCTCCCTCTTTCTTTAAACCTCACTTCATCATCCCTTTCCACTTTGAATTCTAACCTTTTACTTGTGTCATGCATATGACCCTTCCTTTAAAATAAGGTAATCCTAATCAACCTTGTTTTGTTAGGAGGATCAGTTTATCTCAATTAACGCTTGCCCTCTTTCCCTCACAGATAAATTCCTGTTCACAATGTGTATCTTTATATCTGTAAACAAGCGCTTCTAGTTTCTTTGTTTTTATATTATATTTTGATCTGAAGTAGTTAGCTTCATTTTATCTGCAACCTGTGGGTATACGGATCCATATCGGATCTGAGCCGGCAACTTTTTTTCTAGCATCTGCTCCAAGCTCCTCCCCTTACCCATAATACCCTACCATCTCTTATCTTCCCTCAGATCTCGTTTTCCACGCCAGTAGTGTGCATCGTGGTCTCCTTTGTTCTGAGCTAAAAAAGGGATAGTAAGTGGAAACTTTTGTCTATATCTAGTGTGCTTGTGTAGGATTACCCTTCCTACCCTTCTGTAGTAGCGCGTTGGTCGTTGGTGTAAAAAAAAAAAAAAAATAGTTGGTAGTAGTAGTGCTCAGGCCTGCTCTTCCCCTACTTTTGTGTGGTTTTTGTGGAAAGGTAGTATCCCTACCTTTGAACGTAGGACTATGGCTGATCAGCCAAAGCCTGTATTCAAAAAATGTAGAGTGTGGACATGAGCTTTCCTCTGCTGATGGTCACACTTTGTGTGTGATATGTCTAGGAGTAGCACATCTATCCACCTAGTGTGCTATTTGTTCAGGCTTCAACCCCAGGGCCCTTAGGGACCGTAAGGCCAAACTAGTCACCAAAGGCCTTCTCCCAGTTGCCATGCTGGATTCTGCCTTGGCCTCGGTCTCTAGTACACCCCCCCCCCCCCAGACAGGGACTCAACCTCCCTCTTCGTCTGGCGATGGGTCCTCTAAGGACAGATCTTCAGTCAGTGAGGCTGACAAAGATAAAGAAAAGGAAAGACGCAGAGAAGAAAGGGCGAAAAAGAAAGGCATCGCAAGAGATCCCCAGCCAGGGTGCTCTTTCTCAGCCCTCCATCCAAGACCAAGAGGCCTGTTTCTCCTCGGCTCCGGTCACCACGTTTCTCACCGGAGCCGTTGGAACTTTCAGACCCGAGGCCCTCCACCCCTCTGCACAAACCAGCCAGGTCCGAGTCGGTGTCCTCTTCGAGGTCGACTTGGAGCCTCGGAGCCTATCGGAAATGGATATGGACAGGATGATGCGGAGATTTCTTCAGACCCAAATTCAGATGGGAGTCTTGCCAGGTCCCTCTCCCCTCTGGAGGGGCAACCTCCATGCCTCTTTTCTGCCCCATCTTTCCTTCCCTGATCCGTGCTTCGGCTTCGGGGCTTTTGGATCCAAGGTTCTTCGAGGCTGGCAGCTCGGCGCCAACGGTTCCTCCAACCTTTACTCCGGCTGTTACCTTGAGTTCCTCGGATCTGACCTGCTCGGATCCGAGTGACTCTCAGGGCCGCGGACAGGGAGTCGACCCGGGGGAATGGATTCTTCGGCTCCGACCCTTTCGGACCCGATCCTTTCCCTCGGACCTCAGGCTACCCTGTCATCGGCCCTGGTCCTTGCTTCGGATCCCGGGAGGACTTCTTCAGCCTTCGAAGTGGTGGAGAGGGTTCTCTCCCAGGGATTGAGACCCCAGCCCATTCCCTCGGATACCACCCAGGCTCCCCTGGATTTGGAGACGACTCCCTTCATCCTGTCTCTGGGGCAGTCCGTGCTAGAGGATCCCCAGGTCATTTTCCCCAAGGAAACCCCTGTGGCTCGCAGATCCCCTTCTGAAAGTCCCACTGAAGAGGGCCACCACAAGCGCAAGTGCAAAAGGAGGCACCTGGACTCCCCCGAGTCCCTCACCACTGACACTGACTTAGATGAAGGAGAAGATTCCCTCAGGTCACCTCCCGAAGACGTCTCCTTTGGAGAAATTATGGAAATACTCCTCCAGAGGGGAGGTTGGTCGGCCCCAAAACCTTCTGGGGATGAGTCAGTGTTCTGGAGGCCTTTGGCACGGGCCCATCTACTTCCTGGGTGTCTCCACCAGCAGAACCCTTGGTGGACCTCATCACCACGAGGGCATGGAAGGAGCCCGACACCGTAGACCCCATCCCCAAATGTCCTGACAAGGTCTTGTCTCCTCCTCCGGATAGACAAACTTGGTCGAAAGGAGCCCCAGTTGATGCTATGTTAGTTGCAGCGGCCACAAGGAAGGAACTAGCACAGGAGAGTTCCTTAGTCCACCCTCCAGACAAGGAGTCTAGGTCAGTGGATAGGTTTGGGAAGCACATATACTCTTCAGCGACTTTTTCTATCCGTGCGTTGAGTTATTTGGCACATGCGATTCGACTTCAGCGAGACCTTGCTTTGGAATTCGCTGAGTCGCCCCCAGAGTCTTTATCGCCACAGGACAAACTGCTGTTTTCAGTGAAAATGTGTACTCTGAAATCGGTCTTGAATACATCTATGTGGCTACTTTCCCACGCCACAGAAGGAGCAGCTAGAGGGGTTGGGACAGGCATAGCCATGAGGCGTCATGCCTGGCTCAGATTGTGTCAGTTTGTGGACCCTTTCAAGGAGCCCCAGTTGATGCTGTGTTAGTTGCAGCGGCCACAAGGAAGGAACTAGCACAGGAGAGTTCCTTAGTCCACCCTCCAGACAAGGAGTCTAGGTCAGTGGATAGGTTTGGGAAGCACATATACTCTTCAGCGACTTTTTCTATCCGTGCGTTGAATTATTTGGCACATGTGATTTGACTTCAGCGAGACCTTGCTTCGGAATTCGCTGAGTCGCCCCCAGAGTCTTTATCGCCACAGGACAAACTGCTGTTTTCGGTGAAAATGTGTACTCTGAAATCGGTCTTGAATACATCTATGTGGCTACTTTCCCACGCCACAGAAGGAGCAGCTAGAGGGGTTGGGACAGGCATAGCCATGAGGCGTCATGCCTGGCTCAGATTGTGTCAGTTTGTGGACCCTTTCAAGGAGTCGTTTATCGACGCTCCCTACGACGGCTCTTCCCTCTTTGGGAAGACAGTATGTGACACACTGGTCCAGAGCGAAAAGGACGGGAAGACTTTGTCTGCCATCGGAGTCCACTTCTCTAACCCTCAGCGGTCCTTCTCTAGGAATCAAAGAGGGCAGAAAAAGATGTGGTTCCGAAAATCTCAGTTTTTCGGGATTCTCAGGACAGCTATTCCCCCAGAGGCAGAGGGGACCAGAACAACGCCGACTCAGAGGTAGAGGGGGTCCCAGGAATTTCAGGTATAGGGAACCCTTTTCTGATAGACCCGGTCAGCAGCCCTGGGGGGTTGCCCGACTGTCCTACTCTGGAGGCAGTCGGGGGATGATTGTCCTTACAACCAGTGGCATGGGAGTTCGTTACGACAGATCGCTGGGTCTTCAGATAATATCCAGAGGTTACTCTATTCCTTTCATTGCCCCTCCAAACATTACAAGACACCTCCCGGATGTTCCACCCGCTCACAGGGAGGCTGCAGCTCTAGAGGTTTCAAAGCTGCTTATCAAACGAGCCATCGAAAAGGTTCCTCCCAATCAATCCAGATTAGGCGTCTACTCAAGGTTCTTTTTGGTGCCAAAAAAGACTGGGGACCTTAGGCCCATACTAGACCTGTCCACATTAAACATGTCGGAAGCAAAACAGAAATTCCGGATGGTCACTCTACAGTCCATTTCTACCTTATCTCCGAGAGTGCGACTGGATGTGCTCGTTAGACCTTCAGGATGCTTACTACCACATCAAAATACACTTGGGCGACTGGCTCTTCGCTGCGTACAACAAGCATCACTTGTGTCTGGCTCGAGATTATTTTATTCGATTAGCAGACTCACTGGGAACTACAGTCAATGTTCACAAATCCCATTTGCAATCAGTACAAATTCTAGACTTCATTGGGGCACGGTTAGACACTTTGCAGATGAAGGTATTCCTAACTCCAGAAAGGATTCTACATCTCAGGGGCCACATAGCTCAGATAGTGAACTACCAGTCTTCAAAGACGAACGAGGTTCTCCGGGCTCTGGGCTTCATGGCTGCCGCCATATCTATTCTCCCGTATGCTCGTCTTCACATGTGGGTTCTTCAGTGGACTCTGGCGGTCCAGTGGTCCTGACTAGACCTACCCATGGAATTTCCGATCAAGATCAGCCACGTCTACAGGACATCTCTTCTTTGGTGGTTGATGTCACCGGAGATAAAAACAGGACGTCCATTTGCATCAACCCCAGTCCAAACCACAGTGACCACGGACACCTCCCAACTCGGGTGGGGGGACACTGTTTGGGAAGGATAGTCCAGGGCACATGGTCCCAAACAGACACCAATTTGCACATAAATGTTCTAGAGATGAGGGCAGTGCTTTTAGCATTGGAAGCCTTTCACACAGTCCTCCCTCTCAGATTGATTGCAATTCAGTCAGACAACATGTCGGTCGTCTGGTATATCAACAAGCAGGGGGGAACCAGATCCTACCCTCTATGTCGCGAGGCCATGAGAGTGTGGGAATGGGCGATTTCTACAGGTCGGTGTCTGATAGCAACGCACATCCCGGGGCGCTCCAACATTTTAGAGGACAGATTGAGCCAGGCCATTCTGATGCCCTATGAGTGGTCTCTGAAACAGTCAGTAGCGGAGGAGATTTTCCTGGCATGGGGTCAGCCTTGCTGCGATCTCTTTGCTTCTCCTTCCAACGCTAAGTGCAGCGAGTTCTTCGCTCTGATTCCCTCACCAGGGGAAGTCCCCAGAGACGCTCTAGTTCATGCTTGGCTCCCCGGGCTTCTGTATGCTTAGCCTCCATTGCCACTCATTCCGAAGTTTCTTCAGAAAGCTTGCCGACTACGGTGCAAAGTGATCTTCATTGTCCCGTTTTGGCCTTGCCAGATTCGGTTCCCATTAATTTGGTCTCATCTATTAGCTCCCCGTGGGTTCTGGATCCCTGCCCGGATCTAATTTTCCATCCGTCAGGGACACGTCCACCCGATATGGGCAGCTTCAAGCTTACAGTTTGGTTGCTCCAGTTCCGTTAATCGCCAGGACTCCTGGTCTTTCATCCCAGGTCAAATCGATTCTAGTGGCGCCCCTCAAAGATTCCACTAGAAAACTATATTGCAGTAAATGGAAGCGCTTTTCCATTTGGGCTTCACAGAGAGAAATAGATCCGTTAACAGCTCCTGTTCCATCGGTGTTGGACTTCCTGTATAGTATTTTTCAGCAAGGAGCTAGTTCCTCCACAGTGAAAGTACAATTGGCAGCCATTTCCAGTTTTCACGTCGGCGAAGACAGCATGGCCTTAGCCTCCTCTGGGCTGTGTAAGGCTTTTCTCAAAGGTACTTTTCTGCTACGGCCCCCTGTCAAGGATTCTGTACCTCCTTGGGACCTTACTTTTGTTTTACAGGTGTTGGTTTCCCCTCCTTTCGAACCCGCAGCGTCGGTGGACTTAAAATTTTTGTCCTGGAAGACAGCTTTCCTAGTAGCCATCACTTCGGCTAGGAGAGTTTCTGAGCTTCAAGCTTTGTCTGCCGTGCCTCCCTATTTGGTCTTCCATAAGGATAGGGTTTCCCTCCGTACTAACCCTTCTTTCTTACCTAAAGTGGCATCTGAAGCACACATAAACCAGGCCATTAATCTGCCCGTTTTCTTTCTCAACTTTCAAAATAAAGGTGAATACAAACTCCATTTGTTGGATGTTCATAGACAACTTTGTTTTTATCTTCATAGAACAAAGTCTTTCCACAAGACGGACCAATTGTTTGTTTCTTTTTCCAAAGCATTTATGGGAAAAGCTATTTCTAAAGTTTCTTTAGCCAGATGGATCACTCTTTGCATTTCACATGTTTACAAAGCAAAAGGTTTATTACCTCCTGGTATAGTTAAGGCTCACTCTACCAGGTCCATGGCGACTTCTGCTGCTTTTTGGTCCAGGGTACCTTTGGACGATATTTGTGCAGCAGCGACATGGGCCAATTCACATACCTTCATTTCCCATTACAAATTGGATCTGATTTTGAGGGGTAGAGCATCCTTTGGCTCTGTGGTGCTCAGGAATATCCTTCCATAAGGGCCTCCCAGGATCGGAGTAGCTGGGGACTCTGTCCCACAGGTTGCAGATAAAATTAAGTTAACTACTTCAGATAAAGAAGTTATGTATTCACCATAACGTTCCATCTGAGTAGTTATACTTCATTTTTCTGCAACATTCCCTTCCACCATCCCCCAGACCTTATCCTGTTTTCAGGTTGGTTATTGGGCTGAGTTGCATATATATTGTTAGTTGCAGCAAACTCGATCTGAGGGAAGATAGGAGATGGTAGGGCATTATGGGTAAGGGGAGGAGCTCGTTGCTTGGAGCAGATGCTAGAAAAAAAAGTTGCCAGCTAGGATCCGATACGGATCCGTATACCCACAGGTTGCAGAAAAATGAAGTATAACTACTCAGATGAAACGTTATGGTGAGTACATAACTTCTTTTTTAGTCTCTTCCTCATCCTTAGCTGCCATAACAGAAGCCTTTTTAATCCGTACTCCTAAGTAATTCATCTTATGATGTCCGATAAATATTTGCGCTGCTGAACCAGTTCATGTGTGGGTACATAATTTACACTATAGCCTTTGTTTTATCTTTACTTTTATATCCCAAAAGATGTGAAATTGATTCAAAACGTTCTTCAACACAGATGTTTTTTTCTGGATTTAGCAAATAGAAAGTAGTATAATCTACAAATGAAGCCAACTTTTCTTGGTTATCATACCAGTTATATCCTTGAATTTTTGAGCTCCTTATTTTCTTTGCTAATTGCTCTAAATGTAAAGCAGATGACAAAGGGGGAAAATGATATTCCTGCTTGGTCCCTCTATTCAAACAGAACTTATGGGAGAGGAACCCTCCCACTTAATTCTTGTCTCTGATCTTTCATATAACCTCTTAATTAACCTAATTGTATCAGGAAATGCAAATGCTTCCATTGCTCTACTCATAAAGTACCAGTATACTCTATCAAATGCTTTCTCTGCACCAAGACCCACCAGCAGCAGTGCTATTTTCTTGCATTCTGCTTCCTTTTGGATCATCATGCCTCAATAATGGTGTCAAATATTTGCCTCCTTACCACGTAGTAACATTGATCCATATCTGTCAATTTTGGCAACACCTTTGACATTCATTTATCTAGTATAGACAAAATCATTGCTTAAAATAGAAATGGGTATATATGAAGCTGGTTCTGATGGGTCTTTACCCTCTTTGGGTAATAGAGCCCCCATAGCTTTCTTCCAAGATGCTGTTGCTTCCCCTCCTTTTAAAATGCTATTAAACAAAATCTTCCAGATCTCAAGATGTTTCACTTTCTTCAATCCTAATATCCATAAGAATACCATCTGTTCGTGGAAACTTCCTAGCAGATTGATTATACATCACTATTTTTATTTCATCTCCTTTTGACTTGCCTATTAGCTGTTCAGCCTCATCTTACTTTAGCCGTGGCATAAGTATGTCTTCCGTAAATATTTCCGTTTGCGCTCTTGGTTATCACCTTCCTCTGCTTTATACAAATTTTCATAAAATTTCAGAAATATCTCTAATACCTCTCTATAGAATCTCTGGTTATTTTTTTTATTATAGGCTGCTTAAGATTACAACCCTTTCTGTTTTCAATTGCCAAGTCATTGCACTAAAAGTTTTGTGCTCTGGAATTGTTGAAAAATAGTTGCATAACAGCAGTCTTTATAAACTTGCGTATGTTACCTAAACACACCCTTATTTTCTCTTTGGCACTCTGCAGTTGCTGCTCTACTTGTTCTGTGAGATTCCCTTATTCTGCAGTACTTCACCCTTTGTCACTCCTACAAATAATTTCTGTTACTATTTAACCATATATCTCTGTTTTATTTTTAGCCCTTTTTTAAATTTAATTTCCCTTCTGAAGAAATTTCTATCTTCACTAATAGCTCTCTAATAATTTCTACTACCCATTCCTTAAAATTCTTCTCTTAACAGCTGAGAAAGAGCCAGTGTCTCATTTTTACTTCATTACCCTGGATTTTTATTTTAGATGTTCTTCGTGTTTCACTGTTGCAGTCATTACATTTGGATAATCCTGGTGGCAGGTTGCCCTAAGTCAGCCGGAATTCCAAAGTCTTGGGTCCTGCATTGGCTGTCGTCGCCCCTTCCCTGACGTCAGGTCGTCAGGGGTATAAAAGAAGCAGCCGACACCATTTTCTTCAGTCTTTCTTGCCGCGTGGTGCCCGAAGCAGAAGCAGTTCGCAAGTGCTGGTTGGCCGACTCCTGAGATTTTCGAGTTTGAATTTCAGATCCGAAGTCTTCTATAAAGCTAAGTACCCCGTTGGGGAAACTTTTTTCTTGCTGCAGAACTGATGTCAGAAAAAATTAATAATTGTATTTCTTGTGGGAAGCAAATACCTCATAAGGACTTTCATTCTTACTGTATTCCTTGCCTAGGCCCCGATCATAACTTTCTGGGTTGTCGGTTTTGTGCTAGATTTAACCAACGCACTATTAAGCGTCGGTATGATTTTACTTTGAACTACTTTGGACGCAGGTTTAATTATCCAGAAATGTCGTCGGGAAGCCATCCGACTACCAGAGTTCACAAAAAAATGCAAAGAAAAAGAAAGACACCCGAGGCCCAAAACCGACAACGAAGCTTCAAAGCCAGTCGCCGGTTCGCTGGTTCTCAGTGAGGCGCTTTCGCAGCTCCTGAAGACCGCTACTTTAGAGTCGCAGGCCGCTACCGGGCCATGCTGCTGGAAACTCAAGGTATTGAAGCCTCGGACGCTAATCCTTCAGATGGGTCCAGAGCTGCTGAGCAGGCACTGGCTTCTGAGGGTGTATTCAGACCCAAACATCTATACATTAAACCGACTTCAAAGGCAAAGAGTAAAGCTCCTTCAAAGGCAAAGAAGCAAACTCAAGAGCCACATGGACAGGTCTCCATGCCCAAAAAACAGATGCTCAAAATGGCCAAAAACTTGATTACCTTGATCAGGGGTTCCCATCCCCCTCCTGATAAGAGGCCTAGGCAAGAGACTGACTATGAACCTTCAGATCAGGTTTCCATTTCATCTGATCAGGAATATTCTTTTCCCCCCTATGAGGATTCTGATGCTGAAGAATCCATTCCTTCAGCTTCTCCTCCTGAGGACTATTCCTTTGGGGAAACCTTACACACCATGAGGGAGCATTTCCACTGGGAGAGCCAAGATTTTTCAGAATCTAAAAAGAGGCTCAGGGATTTCTTGTTACTACCTCAGCACAAACCACTAGCCATCCCTGCTATGTTAGACATTGTAGATGATGTGTTTTCGGAGTCTAGCCTTACCCCTGACTCCTTGCCTCCAGCTCCTGTTAAGCCTGCCAGATATTACAGGGTTCCTGACTCACATAAATTCCTTTTTAAAAACCCTGCTGCAGACCCAGAAACTATTTCTCAGGGTCTCAAGGGAGTTAAGGCTTCTGCTGCAAAAAAACCCTACCCCTGCTGACAGGGATTCTAGGGCACTGGATAGATGGGGAAAAAATGTTTACACATCTGCTACCTTGGCTATAAGGGCCTTAAACTGTCAGTTTCATATGCTCAAATATCAGCAACATGTCATGGCATTGCTTAAAGAGAAAATGTTAATCTCTGAATGTGCAGAAAACAAGGAAATGCAGGATATATTGCATGCAGCTGAACAAGTTGGAAAGCATACTTTGCAATGTGGTTTTGATTCTTTAGAGGCCTCCTGCAGGGCCACAGTTAGAGGTTCTGTAATAAGAAGGCATGCTTGGTTAAAGGAACAAAATCTGCCTGATCATGTTATTAGATGCACCTTTCCATCATGATACTTTGTTTGGTGTTAAGGCAGAAGAGGTGTTAAAGAAAATGAAGGACAAGGCTAAATCTATGCAAACTGTCAAAGATTTATTACAAGTACAGCCGCCTAGGTTTAGTAGACACTGGCCAACAAAGAATTGGTCCTTTCCTGTGTCAGACAGACCTCAAAGGGGCAGACCCAGACGCCCTAGAGGCAGATCCCAGGCCAAGGTTCATACAGGTCAAAGCAATGGGGTGCTTCTACCTCCAAAAGTAGAGAAGACAAATCACAACCTTACAGGAAACAGTCCCAATGACTTCCCCCTGCTGGCACCAAGCACTTATTTTCTGGCAGCACCCTTAGGGGGAAATTAGCACTTTTTTCTCAAAATTGGCATATAATAACCCAGGACAAGTGGGTACTAAATATCGTGTCACAGGGCTACAAGTTCCATTTCCATACCCTGCCAAAGGCAAACGGCTGGCCAGATCTGCCAAAAAATCAATTGGCAGAGGCACAAAAACAAGTATAATCCCTCATGGACATAAGGGCCATTCAACAAGTGCCAGAGCAAGAGCGGGGACAAGGATTTTACTCAAGACTGTTCCCGATACCCAGAAAGGACAAGGCCTGGAGACCAATACTGGACCTATCGATTCTGAACACATTCCTGGATATAGCAAAATTCAAAATGTTGACTTTGCAGCAGCATCTGCCCATGCTGGGCAAGAACGCTTGGCTTGTAACTTTAGACATAAAAGAGGCATACCTGCATGTCCCAGTCAGACAAATATGCAGAAGATACTTCAGATTCAAGGCTGGCTCAATGCATTACCAATTCTCTGCACTGCCCTTTGGCTTATCTACTGCGCTCAGGGTCTTTACAAAGTGCCTGGCACCAGTAATTGCATTCTGCAGACTAAGAGGAATACAAATATATCATTACTTGCACGACTGTCTCATTCAAGCAGAGAACAAGGACATCCTTCAACAGCATCTGGCGTTTGTGAAAACACTTCTAACATGCCTAGGGTACACAGTCAACGAAAAGAAATCAAACTAGTACCCTCTCAAGAGATAATATTCCTGGGTGCAAGCTTAAATACAACTGCCCAGATGGCTTATCTCACGCCATACAAACAACGGCAACTGACTACCTATTTCAAAATGTTAGCAACAAAGGCCCAGTTATCTGCAAGAAAGATTCTGCAGGCTTTGGGCTTCATGGCACCCTGCATCCTACTCATTCCATATGCAAGACTGCATATGAGAAAATTTCAATGGTACCTAAAATGTGTTTGGACTGAACATTGCCACAGCCTGGAAACTATAATTACTCTCATTCCCTGCCTGCAACAGGAGTTTCGATGGTGGGCAAAGGCTTGTCACCAAAACAAGGGACAGCCATTCATATTACCCCCAGCCAGGCAGACACTAACAACGGATGCATCAAATTATGCCTTGGGGGGCCCACATGGCAGGAAGATGCATTCAGGGAACATGGACCTCAAACCAAATGCATCTACATATCAATCAAAAAGAGATGCTAGCTGTTCAAAATGCCCTGACAGCCTTCAAGGGCCTGCTTCATCAAGGACAACTACTGATAAAGACAGACAACACCACGATCATGTGGTATATAAACAAGCAGGGGGGCACACATTCTTACCCCCTTTGCAGACTAGCCATGACTTTGTGGTACACGGCATTAACTTACCAAGTACATTTGCAGGCACAATTCTTGCCATGAAGGAAAAATACTCTGGCAGACGAACTAAGCAGAAACCTCATGGATCCCCACGAGTGGCAGCTGGATCCACAAGTTTTCAGCATGATAACAAGGAAATGGGGATGCCCGGACATAGATCTATTTGCTTCCCCTCACAACTACCAACTAAAGAGATTCTGCACAAGGATTTATCACAGACAAGCATGGAAAGTGGACGCCCTATCCTTCAGCTGGAAAAACCTATCAGTATATGCCTTTCCCCCTCTGCCTCTCCTCCCAGAGGTATTCCTAAAGGTCAGACAAGAGAAGCCAAGGATTATACTGATTGCACCAGACTGGCCCCGCCAGCACTGGTAGCCAGTATTAAGGAGCTTGTCTCAATGCCCAGCATGAACCTTACCTCAAGTACCGCATCTACTGTTCCAGCAAAACAATCAGATCCTGCACAGCCAACTCAGGACTTTAAACCTGGCAGCATGGCGGATAATGTAGCCATACAAAACACACCTCTCAGCAAAGCTGTGATGGATGTCATTTTGGAAGCCAGAAGGCCTAGTACTAGAAAATCTTATGCTGGAAAATGGAAGAGATTCTGTGCTTGGAACCAGACACAAGGAACAGAGATACAGCTGTACCAAATATTCCTCAGATTTTACAATACTTAACTGAGATGCTGGACAAAGGCCTATCTTTCTCATCTATTAAAATTCATGCCTCTGCCATTTCGGCTCATTACAATACAGAGCCACCAGTCTTTTCTCATCCCTTATTAAAACAGTACCTCAGAGGAGCCAAAAATGTAAGGCCTCCAAGGAGATCACCAATGCCTGCATGGGACCTCAACTATGTCTTGGAAAAACTCACCCTGCCTCCTTTTTTACCAGCTGCTACTGCTGATATAAAGTTTTTATCTTGGAAAACAGCTCTGCTCCTAGCAATAACTTCTGCAGGACGAGTTTCAGAGCTACAGGCACTCATGGCTGTGGAACCTTTTATCATTTTTTTATCCGGACAGGGTCTCACTGAGGACAAACCCAACATTTATGCCTAAAGTGGTGTCCAGTGTGACTCTTAACCAAACCATTCATCTGCCAACTTTTTATCCAAATCCACAGAACAAGGGGGAAAGAATTCTGCAGTCTTTGGACGTACACAGACAGCTTAGATTCTACTTGGACAAAACCAAAGTTTTCAGAAAGACAGAGCAATTACTAGTGGGATATGCTGCAGGATCACAAGGAAAGGCTATCTCAAAGCAGACTATTTCAAAATGGATAGGTCACTGCATTCGTTTCTGCTACATATACCATGGCAAGCCAGTGCCTAAGGGCATTAGGCCACATTCCACCAGAGCTGCAGCCACTTCAGCAGCCTTTCTCAGGGGAGTACCAAGCAAGGACATTTTAGAGGCAGCTACTTGGAGTTCAGTGCACACCTTTACAAAGCACTATCATCTGCCACTCTACTCTAAATCCAGGGCAGGCTTTGCCACTGCAGTCTTGTAGGGTCTCATAGCCGCTCCTAACGCTGTTTAGTTCCAGCCTCCCAACCATAGCTTTGGGAATCTACCCAAATGTAACGACTGCAACAGTGAAACATGAAGGACATAGTACAGTTGTGTACACTTACCATAAATGTAGTTGTTCGAGTGTATTCACTGTTGCAGTCCAGGTTACCCACCCGCCATCCCTCCTTTTCTTCTGATGGAACCTATGTGGTGTATTTGCTTGTGGATGAAGGTAAAGTTTATATTGCTGCATGTAATTTTATATTTACATATAAATTTTGGCTACCCTTTTAGGGGGCACATGACATCTGGGACAAGAAAAACTAAAGAAAATGGCGTTGGCTGCTTCTTTTATATCCCTGACAACCTGACATTAGGGAAGGGGCCACGACAGCCGACGCAGGACCCAAGACTTTGGAATTCAGGCTGACTGAGAGCAACCTGCCAGCAGGATTACCCAAATGTAATGACTGCAACAGTGAATACACTCGAGCATCTACATTTATGGTAAGTGTACACGACTGTACTTTTTTAATGGTGCATAATCTAAAATAGTTTTTGGAGGTGTGTTGAAGCTCTCAATTAACTGCACATACTCTTGTGAAGTGTAATTTCTATCCAGTCTATCCCAGTTAATGTACCCTGGGGAATAATATGTAAATATTGTCAGAGTTGCTTCTACTAAATTCACGTCTTCCATACCAAACATTTTTATATTTTTTTTTTTCAGAAATCTTCCCCCTTTGTTATACTCTTCTAGGCACCCCTTATACATCCTCATTATTGCAAATGAAGTTATAGTTCCCTGCTAATAACTAATATTCCCTGCTGAAAGCAGATCAGTTTTCAAAATATTCTTAAGCTGCACAGTAGCAGCTTTTGGTGTAACACAAATACATGCCAGTGTAATCCCCCCTTCCTTGCCAGTAGCCCCTTACTGTCACAAATTTACGATTGTCTTTTTCCTCTTCTATCACCATTGGAGCTCCTCAAGCATTTAGTATCATTACTCCCAATTTCCTTTGTCCTTGGCATTCTGATGAATTTCCATTCTGAAATACTTTGTCAATTTTACATGCTTTGTTCTTTCCAAGTGTGTCTAATGCAGCATTGTTGTTTGCACTTTGCATTTCTTAATATAATTCCGTGCACCTTCCTTATATACTTGTAAGGCTGTTTAACATTTCAAGATAATATAGAGATAGAGTAGCCATTATGATAAAAAGCTGTTGTTCCTGTCTGTTATACAAGACAATTTTTATGTGTATTTCCAGGTTTTGGCTTACCAGCGCACACTAATGTCTGGCAGGCTGATCTGTTATGCAGTTGTTTCTTCTGATTTCCATTTGAAACTGACATCATTTTTCAAGACATTTTACTTTAATGAAAACCCTCAAACTGAAAACAATTTTAGGACCTTTGAAAATAATGCCATCTTCCATCAACATCTCATCTCTTTGCACTTCAGGTGGTACACTAGATTGCATTGATGGCCATCCAACATTAATGTAGTGGTTGAGCTTTTGCAAAATTGGATCAGTCTTTGTGTGATCTCTCAGCTTATCAAGTCTAGTGGTAGAAAAATTACACACTTCCATGATGTCAAAGTCAAAATTCTCTGCATGAAGCTGTTCTCTTGTATTTCTCGGTGAGTTGTATAAGGTATCAGCCAGATAAAGACATTTGCCTTTTGTATAGACCATTTTGAAGTTGTACTTTTGCAATTTGAGCATCATTCTTTGTAATCTCGCTGGAGCGTAATGCATAGGTTTCTTTAGAATAGTAACTAGAGGTTGGTGATCAGTTTCAGTCTTAACAGCTCAACCATAGATATAATCTTGAAACTGTGAACATGCAAATACTATTGTCAAAAGTTCTTTCTCAATTTGAGCATATTGCATTTCAGTTTGGGTACGAGTTCTAGATGCATAGGCTACTGGTCTACACCTTCTTGAAGAATAACTGCGTCAAGACCAAATTTTGAAGCATCACAGGAAAAAGTTACTGGATTATTGATATCACAGTATCCTAATGTAGGTGGGGTGCCAGTTTTCTGCTTAAGATCTTCAAATGCTGTCTGGTGCTGTTCCAACCAAGACCATATAACATGTTTGTGTGTCAGTTCTGTCAAAGGTGCTGTCATCTCACAGAAGTCTGGTATAAACTTGCCTAAATAGTTGACCATACCAAGAAAACGTTGTAGAGCCTGAACATTATCTGGTGCTGGCATCTCAAGAATGGCTGCTTGCTTGGATGGGTCTGGTTGCAAGTCAGTGCTAGTGAGCAAATTACCTACATATGTAACTTCTGGTAGTCTGAATTTACACTTCAGAGGATTGAGCTTTAAGTTCACCTCGCGGCTGTGTCTAGAATTTTCTGAAAGGTTTCTATCATGCTCTGCTTCACCATTGCCTCCATCCAGTAAATCATCTACTGTTATGGCATAAGGATAATGAAATAATTTGCTCTATTGCACACTGAAAGACTTCGCTTGCAAAATGTATTTCATATGGCATCCTGAGGAATCTATATCTGCCAAATGGGGTACTGAAAATAGTCAGCAATTAGGATTTACAATCAGGCATCACTTACCAAAATGAACTGTTTGCATTTAACATAGAAAAAACAATGGCATTTGGTATTAGGGCTGGCCTTCCTTGACTGTAAGCTTTGGATGATGCGGTCTCTAATGTGTTGTTCAAATCTCTTGGATCAATATATATTCTGATTTCGTCTGAGCCTTTTTTGTGGGCTGCTACCATGGATGACACCCATTCAGTTGTTTCTGTAACTGGACAAATTACACCTTGCTGCACCATTTTATCCAACTGAGCCTTAACTTTATTCTGCATAACTATTGAAACTTTTCTTGCTGGTCTTCATAGAATACACAACTGGAAGTTTGCCTAACTTGTCATCGAAAACATCAGCATACTCTGAGAAAATAGCTTCAGTAAAATTGGAACTAGAGTATGTGCTTGCAGGATGAACTTCTTTGGTAAAAGAAAGCAACTTCATTCTCAAACTGTCTCTAAGACCCAACAATGACTGCACAGGTATTTGGACCACATAGAATGTCAAGCTGTAACAGTTCCTAGCCAATTAACATGAAAGGACTACCAAGTCTTTGGTTTGAATGTCTTCACCTTCATAAGCGACAAGTTTTGCACAGCTAGCCACACTGAGTTGTTCGTTAGTTCTTACCTTAGCAAATGTGTCTGCTGACATAACATTACACTTTGAGCCAGTGTTTACTTTAAGCTTGGTGCATTTAACATTGATCTGGACAGTACAAAACACTTCATTCTTTCCCAACAAATTTACTGCATCAGTGTTTTCACCAATTACTGATACATCATCTACGTAGAAAGTATAATTGCAGCTCTGTATATAATAAACTTGATTTTTTAAGTAACCATTCTTTATAACTGTATAAGGTTTACTTGATTTGCAAAACTTTGAGAATGGTTCAATTTTTTAGACTTGTGGCATTGCTGACCAAATGCTAAGCATTTTTCTCTTTTAGAGTCATGATTGACACCACAATTATGACAGTTAACAATAAAGCTGGATTTGGGTTTTGCTGACTCAACCTTGTACTGCACTGAGCATGTCCTTTTCTTAGAACTTGCTGGAAAACTATGGGTTTTTACCTGGGTAGCCTGCAGGGGTGGCAGGTGCTATGTGCTTAGGCCTGCTTCTGCTAGCCACGTGGAGCCTGCTGAAACCATGCTCTTATCACTTGCAAGTATACTTCTGTGCCTTTCTGTAACTTCATGGATTTGACAAATCTCATTAGCTTTGCTCAGGGTTAAATCACTGTCACAAAGCAAAATCTTTCTCACTGCAGCACTATTAATACCACACACAAGCCTGTACTTTATCAACTGATCTTTTAAGTTACCAAACAGACATGTTTTAGCTTTGTTTCTCAGGTTAGTTATATACCTCCAAATCTGACTTCAAACCAGTGACAAGTGGAGTACCACAGGGTTCAGTCCTGGGACCTCTCCTGTTTGGTATCTACTTTTCTGAAGTACAGGCTAACACAGAAGGCCTTTGGCTAATGAAGTTCGTAAATGACTGCAAACTAGGAGCCATAGTTGAGCCCCCAAATGATGTGGACATCCTACAGAAGGGCCTCACTGAGACAGATGCCTGGTGTCAGAGCCATGGCCTCAAGCTCAATGCCAAAAACATTGCATTGTCATCCCCTTTGGTAAAAACTCTGTACCCATGAAATACCACATAGGCGTCAGTCTACTTAACGCCGAATGTCTGATAAGAGACCTTGGGACCCAGGTGGACAGTAGTCTCTCCTTTGATAATCACAGCGCCACAGTACTCAGGAAATCCTTCTACGTGGCACACCTCATAACAAAAGGGTTCTCATTCAGGTAAAAGAGGTCATTGTTCCCTTCTACTCGACACTCATTAGACCCATAATAGAGTACAATGCCCATTGGAATGTACCTCACAAGACATCTGCAGCAGCTGGAAAGGCCACAGAAGTACCTCACAAAGAGGATTACTGGCCTCAAACAGATGCCCTACACTGACCATCTCAAAAAACTCCAGCTTTACTCCTTAGCATGTCACCTACTCCAAGGTGATCTCTGCCTAACATATAAAGCTGTGTCAAACCTAGAGCTGCTGGACATGCTACACCTAAAGAAATCCCAATCCCTCCGAGTTACATCCTGTAGGGACCTAAACCTTGTCACCACAATAAACAGGACATGCTGTAGGGATAGATTCCTGTCCCAGAGGCTTCCCATACTCTGGAACAAGCTACCCATCTATGTCAAGCAAAGTTCCCCATTAGCACTCTTCAAGAAAAATCTTGATGAGTGGATGGGAAATAAGAATTACACCCCGGGGATCACTTCTGTGGCTCTGCTCGACAGGGGCACAGCACAAGAAAATAACTTTCTTGGGTGGCTTAAGCCAGGGAACCTTGTTGGCTAGACTTACTTAGGCCTTGGGCCGATAGCCCAGTACCCCCCATGAACCTATAAGCTGCAAAGGTTTCCCCTGGTTTTTGATCTCTTGTGTAAAACAAACCCCTCACTAATGTAATATTTGTGTGGGCGTTGCATATTTCCCTGAATTTGCACTTAGCCTAGTACCCACCTATGAACCTATAAGCTGCAAAAGTTTCCCCTGGTTTTTGATCTCTTGTGTAAAACAAACCCCTCACTAATGTAATATTTGTGTGGGCGTTGCATATTTCCCTGAATTTGTACGTCAAACACTTGGTGTCTTCCCTTGATTCAGCCTGTACAACAATATGATGGTTTCCACCTTCTCTCTCTTATATACTGCTAATGCATACACAAATGAACGCTTCCTTTCAATGGCTTCTGACCCAGCTAGGTTTAGCAAAATGAATGCCCTGGTGCTTCCATCTTTATCAGAATAAGCTGCTTGTATAAAAATATCATACTGTTGCTGAAATATTCTCCAGTTCTCTCCAATATTCTGATCAAATACCAATGGTGATGGTTTCTGAAATCCGTCTGCCATATTAACACATACCAGTGAAGGCTTTTGCAGGTATGCAAGAACTCACACACAGATACATATGCCAGTATTTGTAACCATGCCCAATAGCACAACAAGCCTCTGAATAACTGAACTTTGCAAAATAAGTCTTTCGGGCACTGTAGTGCTGTTGAAGTCACTGTGCTGTAAAGGGCATTTATCATCGTAAGAAACATTTCAAAATAACTGCACTGTGCAAACAACCAGTACACAGCACACTGAAACTTTCCCAAAATGGCGGTACTTTGCTAAATAACTCTTTACAGTGCAAGAAACACCCTGTAATTATGGCATTTTGTGAGTAGACACACCCAGCACAAGAAACCTTTCAAAATGGCTGTATTTTGACTGTACTTCACAAAATAGTTGCACCTTGCACACAAACTCTTTGGAATAAACTGTAAGCACTTTTACACACTTTGAGATACTTATAACTCTAGATCTGAAGTAGTTGACTTCATTTGGTCTTCAACCTGTGGGTTATGGATCCATGTCAGATCTGGCATAGCCGCATTTCCAGCATCTGAGCTGAGCACCAAGCTCCTCCCCTTACCCATAATGCACCCTGTCTCTTTCCTCCCTTTAGATCTCGTTTGCCGTTGGAAAAGCAAGCAGCGTGGTCCGAGCTGTAGGCGTATAGTGGGTAATGTAAGTTCTAATTTTTTGATCGTTTTGACTCTTTTCTCTATCTTTCTTAGTTTCCTTCTCTCACTTCTATCCTTTCCCTCCCAGTGACAGTCGTCGGTAAAAAAAAAAAAAGCTTCTCTCTCTCTCATTTCCCTCAACCTATCTCTTTTTGCGTGGGTGTGTGCCTGACCTATTTAGGGATGTCTGAATTCCCTAAATTAGGATTCAGGAAGTCCACAGAGTGTGGCCATAAGCTTTCCCAGGCTGATGGCCACACTCTGTGTGGTGTGCCTGGGCACAACGCACCTGTCTGTGCTGGGTTCAACCCAAGAACACTGAAGAGCAGGAGGGACAAATTCATCTTAAAAGGACTACTTACCATCTTTGGGACTGTAGTCCCTGTGCCCCCCTCTTCAGGGACAGCAGCTGCATCTTCTTCCTCTTCCCCGGCCTCAGGGACTCAAACTCCCACCAAGAGGTTCGGGAAAGGGGAGAAGAGCAAGCAAGGCAAGCCACGGAAGTGGTCTCCAGACCGCTTGGCCCTGGCTGGCCCACCAGTCAAAGTTAGAACTCCTACTAGGCCCGGATATGCCCGGCTTCAATCCCCAAGGTTCTCCCCTGAGCCGGAGGAATCGCAGGCCAGGTTGCCGGTTAGGTCCCCCAGTCACAGACATTCTCAGCCAGTTTCTGTGGCGTCGTCCTCCCATTCCACGTGTAGCCTCAGTGAAGCGGAGAAGGGGGAAGATGATGAGATTTATCCACACCCAAATCCATTTCGAGGTCTTACCAGTACCCTCTCCCTCTGGAGGGGGGAGCTCGTAGTCCTTTTTTACGCTGATAACGCTTTTTCTGATCCAACCTGAGGTTTTGGAGACCCTGGACCCAAGGACCCTTGGAGTCGAGGGGGTTGGCACCAATGGTACCTTCTACCTCGACGCTGGCCATTGCCTTGAGCATGTCGGATCTGAGCTCTTGGAGCCATAGTCTCAAGGTTGGATCCGAGAGATTGCTGTCGGGTCCAACCCTTTCGGAGCGCAGTACTTCCATTGGTATCTCGGCTCCTGGAGTCTCTGCTCTGACTCCCCTGTCGAGAAATACAAACAGTATTTCAAAACAGCCCTCGCAAGTACGGATGGTGCAAATGGCCAAAATATCAGAATTCAAATGCAAAAAGAGGCCAGCAATAAATGAGTAAATATCCCAATATTTTATTTTGGACACACTAACAAAATCAAACCGATTTTGGCAAACCTGCCTTCCTCGCTGAGAAATTCACAAATAAGTGCAACAATTTATACCTTAATTAATTTTCACAATGCAAGACATGTGCTAATAGCATCAATTCCCTAAGCTTATCTGTAATTGGTCATTAAGACCTGGAGAAAAAAGTCCACCCAGCTTTATAATCCAACTTCTTTCTTTTTTATTTAATAAGCCATGCCATACTAACTTATTCATTCTATCCCTCTAAATCTTGTCAATTACCATAAAGGTAAATCTAGCTGAACTGTGTGCGACAACATGTGTATATAAAGCACTAGATGCCCATTTATTTCAAATATCACTAAAATGCTCAGACATGCATATCTGTAATGGGCGGGAGGTTTGACCTATATAAAACGAGCAAGAACAAGTTGCTAAATAAACTAACCAGTTTGTCCCATAGTTAGCAAAAAATTTAATATCATAAACTTGTGTTCTTGCTTGAAAACTGTTTAGATTTAAGCATAAACTTGCAAAATGAACAATGGCTTCAAGGAAAGGAATCAACCAATCTATCCTTAGTTAATGTGAGTTGTGATCCAGATGTTGGGTACTGTTGCCATACTCATAATGGTTGAAGTATGACCCAAGGGACCCCCCCCCCCCACGGTAAGAAAATTGGCATTTAGGTTTAAGAACCTTAGAGAGTTCATCATTAGCTAATAAAATATTCCAATTACCGTTCATAATGTCCCTGACTACATTGATATTTCTACCATATGTTGTGACAAATCTAATAGCATCAGTTCCACTGTCAGATCTGTCATGGTATTCCAATAATTCAGATCTATTTTATGCCGAATCCCCGTTACTGGCAGAAATAATGTTATTGTATTGATAGCCCTTAACTTGAAATCTATGAATCAGATCTGACTTATAATAATAGTATCTATTTTGGGTAGAACAAATATGTATGACACGTAAAAATTGTGCCTTTGGTATATTCTCGATGATATGACGTGGATGAAAACTAGTTGCAAATAATAAATTATTATATTGGGGGTATTTTCATAAAACTTCTGAACTTAAGGTATTGTCCGAATTTCTAGTAATGGTAACATCTAAGAAGTTTATTTGTTGGAAATTCCAATTAAGTGTAAACTCTATACCCCATTTGTTATCATTAAGATACTGAGTAAATTCCAATAAATATGTTTCATCTGCTTGCCGTATCATCTAACAGTCATCAAGATGTCTTTTCCAGATGTCTAGTTCCCCCATCAAAATATTATGTGGACTATCATAAATTAACTGATCTTCCAAAAATTCCATAGATATGTCAGCATATATGGGAACAAAGGAAGCTCCCATAGCCGTTCCTTGTACTTGCCAATAACATTCCCCCTGGAAGTAAAAAAAAAATTTTTGGTCAGAACATGTTCGGCCATACATATCAGTAAGGTGTTAAATTCTGGAGGATATTATGTCATCTTTATCCAGCCAATATTTAATGCTTCAAGACCTGAAACAATGAGGTGTATTGGTATATAAAGGTGTTACATCTAAGGTATATAATAACCAGTTCGAATCCAACTGCAAATCAGATATTATTTTCAAAAGTTGGGTAGTGTTCTGACAGCCTGTGCCCATTTTGCCTCAGGAAGCTCCCCCAAGGGAGCAGCAGGAGGCTTGCGAGTCCTCCCCAGAAAGTCCCACTGAGGAGGTTCCTCGCAAATGAACATGTAAAAGGAGGTAACTGGACTCCCCACCTGAGTCCCTTACCGAATACTCTGATTTGAAAGAAGGGGAAGGCTTTCCAAGGTCACCCCCCGAGGACATCTCCTTTGGAGACATCATGGAACTCCTTCGCCAGAGGGGGGATGGTCTGTCCAAAAAAACAACCTCAGACGAATCAGTGTTCCTGGAGCCATTCAACACAGGCCCATCTAGCTCTTGGGTGTCCCCTCCAGCGGATCCTTTGGTGGATCTCATAACATCTCGGGCATGGAAGGAACTGGACACCGTGGAGCCTGTCCCTAAGCACCCGGACAAAGTACTTATCCACCCTCAGACAGGGCTTACTGGAACAAAGGATCCCCCGTGGATGCTATGGTTGTGGCAGCCGCCACCACCAAGAAAGAGCTCTTGCAGGAGAGCTCTACGGTTCATCCTCCTGACTGAGAGTCAAGGGCGATGGACTGTTTTGGGAAGCGGGTGTGTACTTCAATGACCTTCTCTGTAAGGGAGCTGAACTACATGGCACACGTCATTTGACTGCAGCGAGACTTGGTCAAGGAGATCGCTGTGACGACCCCAGGAGTCCATGTTGGCGGGGGGAGACATTATCTGCTCTGATGACCACTGTCAAGTCTGTGGCAAATATGTCCATGTGTCTTCTCTCCCATGCCACTGAGGGAGCCACTAGGGTGGCTGTTATTGGCGTTCCCATTAGGCGCCACTCCTGGCTCTGGCTTTGTCAATTCTCAGAACCCTTCAAAGGCGTCCTTTACAAACACCCCTTATGATGGTTCTTCCCTTTTTGGGAAGTCAGTCAAAGAGACATTGGTCCAGAGTGAGAAGGATGGGAAGACACTGTCTGCAGTCGGGATCCGCTTCTCCTTCCCTCAGAGATCCTTCTCAAGGAATCAGTGAGGGATGAAGAAGACGTGGTTCCGAAAGTCTCAGGCATTTTCCTGGGACACTCAGGACTCTCCTTCCCCCAGAGGCAGAGGGGGTTATGATAGACGCCGCCCTAGGGGTAGAGGGGGTCCAAGAAACTTCGGGTCCCAAGAACCTTTCTCGGACAAACCCGGGCAACAGCCCTGAAGGGCCGCCCGACTGCTCATCTCTGGAGGCAGTCGGGGGTCGACTGTCCCGTCACTCAGCGGCATGGGAGTCCATAACCACAGATCATTGGGTGTTGCAGATTATATCCAGAGGATATTCCATCCCATTCAGTGAATCACCACAACCACCGAAGCACCTCCCGGACGTTCCACCCACACAAATGGAGGATGCAGCTATAGAAATAGAAAAGCTGCTAGGAAAATGAGTCATCCAGCCTGTCCCCCGAGACCAGTCCGCGTCAGGCATTTATTCCAGGTTCTTTTTAGTACCAAAGAAAACGGGGGACCTAAGACCCATTCTGGATCTTTCCACCTTGATCCTGTCAGTAGCCATGGCGAAATTCCAGATGATCACCCTTCAATCTATCCAGTCCTTTGTGCAGGTGAAAGATTGGATGTGCTCAGTCGACCGCCAGGATGGTTACTATCATATCAAGATGGACAGGCGCGACTGGCGGTTTCTCCACTTCTGGTTAGGAGCCAATTGTTATCAGTTCAGAGCCCTTCCCTTTGGTCTCACCACAGCCCCCAGGGTGTTCATCAAGGTTATGGCAGTAGTAGTGGCTCACCTGTGGCTTCAGGGTATGCAGGTCTTCCCTTACTTGGATGATTGGCTTTTCGCTGCCCCTTCCAGGCATCTACTTTGCCAAGCCAGGGACTGTTTTCTCTTGCTAGTGAAAAGTCTGAGCATCACCATAATCTCAACAAGCCATCACTGGCCCCGGTTCAGATCTTAGACTTCATTGGAGCTCAGTTGGACACAATCCAAATGAAAGTTTTCCTCACCCTAGACAGGATATATAGTCTCAAATTGCATGTCCTGTACATTCTTCAAGCCCAAGTTCCGACAGCAGAAACAGTACCAAGGGTGTTGGGGTCTGTGGTGGCCACAATCAACCTATTACCCTTAGCGTGCCTTCACATGCGGATTTTCCAGTGGACGCTTGCTGTTCAATGGTCCCTGTTATGTCTGCCATTGTCATATCCAGTTCGGATCTCCCGAGTATGTTGGGACTCTCTTTGGTGGTGGATTCAGTCCCCCTATCTAATCGGGGGGGGGGCACCCTTTTATTCTGTCCTTTCCCAAAACCACGGTGACCACGGACCCCTCCCAGCTAAGGTGGGGGGGATTGTTTGGGAAGGACTGTCCAAGGCACATAGTCCCCAACCGAGACCAGCTTGCATATTAATGTCCTAGAGATGAAGGCTGTCCTCCTTTCGTTGCAGGCCCTTCATGCCCATCTCCCTCTAGGGACAATTGCAATTCAGACAGACAATATATCAGTGGTCTGATACATCAACAAACGGGGGAACTAGATTTTATGTCGCAAAGCCATGAGAGTGTGGGACTGGACGATCTCTACCGGACATTTTCTGGTGGCAATGCACATCCTGGGACGGTCCAACATTCTTGTGGACAGGCTCAGCACGTCTATTCTGATAGCTTATGAGTGGTCTCTGAATCCTTTGGTGGCGGAACAGATCGTTCTGAAGTGGGGTCATCCTTGCTGCGATCTTTTTGCATCTCCTTCCAGTGCGAAATGCAGCGAGTTCTTCCCTCTGAACCCCCCAGGGGGAGGCCCCCAGAGACACACTGGTCCATGCTTGACCTCCCGGTCTTCTGTATGCTTATCTCCCACTTCCCCTCATTTTGAAGTTTCTCCAGAAAGCTTGTAGGCTGGGTAGCACTGTGATCCTCATCGCCCCATTTTGGCCTCGCCAAGTTTAGTTTCCCTTCCTATCGTCTCACATAGTAGTTCCACCTTGGACATTGGATCCAGTTCCGGGTCTTATTTCCCATCCCTCAGGGATTCCTCACCCAGACCTGGACAGTCTGAAGCTCACTGCTTGGCTGCTCCAGTTCCCGTGACTGTTAAGACTCCAGGTTTATCATCCCCAGTTAAGACTATTCTGGTGGCAGCTCACAAATCTTCCACTAGAAAGGTTTTTCGTAGCAAGTGGAAAAGTTTTTCCATATGGGCTTCACAGTTTGCATTAGACCCTTTCACTGCTCCTGTGTCTGCAGTTTTAGAATTTTTGGCGGGAATTTTTCAGCAGGGTACTAGTTCCTTCACAGTCAAAATCCAGTTGGCAGCTATTTCCAACTTTCATGTGGGGGAAAACATGTCATCCTTGGCTTCTTCTAAACTTTGTAAGACCTTTCTTAAAGGTACCTTTCTTCTTAGATCTCCAGGGAAGGATCCTACACCCCAGTGGGACCTTACTTTGGTACTTCAGGCCTTAGCCCCCCCCCCTTTTTCAAACCCACAACGTCTGTAGATTTACAAATTTTATCTTGAAAGACTGCGTTTTTGGTCGCCATTACCTCTGCCAAGAGGGTGTTGGAACTTCAGGCCTTACCCATGAAGGACCCTTATATGATCTTTTACAAAGATAGTGTCCTTGCGTACCAACCCGTCATTTCTTCCTAAATCTGGGTCAGAAGCAAATATCAATCAGACAATCAATCTTCTAGTTTTTTTTCCCTAATTTTCAAAACAAGGGGGAATACAAATTGCATCTACTGGATGTGCATAGACAATTGAGATTTTACTTACATAGGACGAAAACCTTTCGTAAATCAGATCAGTTATTTCTTTCTTATTCCAAACCTTTCTTAGGTAAACCAATTTCCAAAGTAGCAATTGCTCGCTGGACTTCACAATGTATTATTCGAGCCTACTCTGTTAAAGGAATTTTCCCTCTGGGGCAGGTAGAGGCGCATTCAACTAGGTCAGTGGCTTCTTCAGCTGCCTTCTGGTCCAGGGTTTTACTGGATGATATCTGTTCTGCAGCTACTTGGTCTTCATCTCATACCTTTATTTCACATTACAGATTGAATACTGTGTCCAGGAACAGGGCATCCTTTGGCTCCGAGGTGCTCCGGAATATCCTTCCATGAAGGCCACCCAGGTGTTTGGTAGCTGGGGACTGTGTCCCACTGGCTGAAGACTAAATAAAGTCAGCTACTTCAGGTAAAGAAATTATGTACTCACCATAACGTTCCATTTGAGTAGTTGTACTTCATTTGTCTTCAACTGCCCCCCCCCCCTCCTTCCCCTTACCTTGTCACTGTGATACCGACCATATGTGGAGATGGTTACATCAGGAATGTCCTTAATCATACTTGGGCTCAGGATTGTTGGGTTACCAGTTGTGGCAAGGTAATTTTAGGTTGTGTATGTGTTTTGTTTTTTGGCAGCAAACTCGATCTGAAGGGAGGAAGGAGACAGGGGGCATTATGGTTAAGGGGAGGAACTTGGAGCTCGGATCAGATGCTGGAAATGTGGCCGTGACGGATCCAATACAAGTGAAGTACAACTACTCAGATGGAATGTTACGGTGAGTACATAACTTCATTTTATGCCCTGAGTACAGTGCAAAATAGTACTTATGCCAAAACACAGTACTTTGCCAAAAACATGCAGTCACCTTGCTTTATTTATGCTTAATGTGCCCATTTTGCCCTTATTATTTTCGTTTTCCTCGTTTAATCTTTTTCCATGCCCGTTATACTTTTCTTGTGCTTGTTTTACTCTAAACATGCGTGTTTTACTTTAAACAGGTATTGCTTAGGACAAAAGCTGTCTTCTTTGCCTATGGTAGCAACTCAAACAATCTAAATCAATGCATCTGTTTGTCTGTGCTTTTTGTAAGTATGCTAATAAAGAAGAGTATTTGGCATGTTTGGATGTTCACAGGCAACCAAGGTTTTACTTGGATTATATGTAGACTTTCAGGAAATATGAACAGCTGTTTGTCATTTTCTCGCCATCCATACTGGGTCAAGTGATAATTAATATTACCTTGGCAAAGTGAATCTTTGACTATATTTAATTAGGCTGCTTATCAAAAGGCAAACTACTTACTGTTTCAGCAAAGGCTGAAAGGCTGACTCTGTTGGAGTTTAAGCTTTGTCCATGGCCTTTTTGAGTGACCTTCTAATTTATGAGATACCAGCAGTAGCTGTCTGGTCTTCATTACATACTTTTTTTTTTTTTTTTTTTTTACTCATGACAGTCAACTCCATTTACAGAACAAGGGCTGTTTTGGTGTGACTTTTTTTAAATGTTTGTTGGGTAAGACATCTATGTTAGTGGGGAATTCTGTCCTGATGTTCCAGTGTCTGGACAGGATCTTACAAATATCTAAATTATGCACCTACCACAATGTTAAATTTCTCTGCTTGCTGTCCAGACACTGGAAACACATACATGTCTCCCCCCCTCCAAATTGTGTCTCATTGCAGGATCTGTGACAGGACTTACCATTAAGATTTCTTTCTTTTGTGAGATACGTAGTTGTACTACTGATGATGGGCTGACTTGATCTGGAGAAGCAGCAGCAAGGATTATATGTAAGGAGGAGCTTGAGCTTGTGAGGAGCCCTTTGCTGTCACTAGGGTGTGTAAAAGCAAAAGTCCTGATGTTCCAGTGTTGAGACAGAGTCACAGAGACCTCAGAAATCTGTAATTTCTCCTTATTCTGTCATTTCTCCCTCCCAGTATGGACACCATTATTATCTCCACGGTTCTCTGATCGCCCTCTTTGCTTAGTCTAGCAAAGCCTACTGCTCCCTTCCTTCTTTCTGTTGTATGTGTAAAATGCTCTTCTTTCCACTTTTGATCATTTGTGCCAATTCTTTGTTCACTTTTACTGCCGTACCCATCTAATGACCCCTTTTGAATCCCCAACACCTACTATCCCATAAACCTTTAACAACTAATTAACCACTACATAAAATCAACATGCAGTAAAACTAATCTTAGCTTTTGATACCTTTGCTGCCTTGTGAATATGTAAATGCTGTGCATTTCTTTTTCTCTATTTTTGTATTTTGTTTTACATTGAGTTGTATTTAGAGTTGCAAGCTTTGTTACTGTTCTTGTTGTCTCACTACTATATTACTGAATTAGTTTTACTGTAACTCCTGGAGTGTGGCTAAAATGGCTTCATATTGGTTTAATTCAGTACCCCATTTAACAAACATACACCCATGCATCAACAAATTACTTTGTTGCCCTTCTTTTTAGGCTGTATTGTGTTTTCTCTGTATCCACGTTACCTATTTTCTACCTCTTGGAAACTTTGCCTTGTCCTGTTTCCTAGCTTCATGTTACTTTCTAGCCACATTGGGCTTCTGTTCTTTTTTAACTTGTCTGTTCCCGACAACCTTTTCCATAGGTCTGAATACTGTATTCCTTACCCATTTCTGGAGCTTGTTTGCTGCATCAGTTTGCTGCCTGACGTCTGACATTCTTGACCCTTTCCCCTAGCACAGCATAAGTCAGTCTCCTAAAGGTCTCACTACAGGAAACTGGCCTAGTGATACAGAGAAAGCCTTGACTACTCCATAGACAAGCCATGTTTGACCAGTTAATGGGCAGTGGAGGGATTTGGCAGGGAGGTTGGGAGTGAGTGTATGATGTTGGCTTAACAATTCTGGAGAGAAGGAGGTTGCCTGGCTCATTGTATAGGCAACGCACGAAGACTGCAGATTTATTGCTGGCAGCACGTTGAGGCCAACATGCTTGCATTACAAGTACTGTGCTGCTTGAACAGTAGGTGGTGCATGAGTGGAAGCTTGCATGTACTTCCAGAGGGCAGTAATCTTGGAGTCTGAAAAACTGCCAAAGGGGTGGAGATAGGATAGTCCACAGGATCTGCTTACTGTCCTGCTCCCTAGCAAGAGATTCTCATATCTACCAGGGAACAAATAGATTGGGGGCTTTTACCCAGATGGAAGAATGAATGGATTGTTTGAGTTTAGGAGAACCATTGGCATGATTCATGTCAGGTTTCCAAACACCTCACTGAATTCACACACTCCCGTGGCCGTGTTAGAGGAAGCAAACTGCTTCTGCTGAGTGGGATAAAAGATCCTGTGGGCAGTAGTGATCCTAGAGCAGTGCTTGTACACCATCTCACTTGGCTGTTTTGCTAGGTTCGTAATGCACAGAGACAGTTGTAGAAGCATGGACTTACTAATGAAGCTTCAGTTACTGTATGATGTTGAACTCTTATTTAATTCCACATTGCAGTGCATATTGTGCTGTCCCATTGTAAGTATGGAATTGTATCGCCCCAAGAATTTAGATGTTCTTCATCTCACATTGCTGCAGTCATAACCTGTGGGTAGTCCGCTGTCCTCGGTCGGCCCGAATACCAAAGTATTAGGCTGGCGTCGGTCATGGGCGCTCAGATCTGACGTCAGTGCATCCTGGTATTAAAGCGCATGACCGACGTCATATCCCCAGTCTTTTTTGCCGCATGGTCCGAAGCAGAAGCAGCGTTTGCAAGCACCGTTCGGCGTTCTGAAATTTTCGTATTTCGAGTTTCAGACTGAAACCAAGTTGGGCTAAGTACCCCGTTGGGGAATATTTTTGTTTTTTCTTGCCTCAGTTAATTCCGGATGTCAGAAAAAGTGAATAATTGTATTTCTTGTGGGAAACAGATACCGCATAGGGATTACCACTCTCTCTGTATTCCTTGTTTGGGGCCTGAGCACAACGTAGTCGGGTGTCGCTTTTGTGCTAGGTTTAATAAGCGCACCATTAAACGTAGGTTAGATTGCGCTAGGCTTGTCTTTGGTAAGCGGTGTAATTACAATATGCCGTCGGATCCTCTGACGCCCGCTTCTGCTAAGAAGCGCAAGGAAAAATCGTTAAGGTCCAAGCAGGATGAGTCGTCCGTTCCGGACGCCGGTTCTTTAGAAACTACGCTGGAATCTGTAGATCCAGCCGAGGTTTCAGCTGAGTCTCAGGGGGAGACGTTAATTTTGCAAGATGTGGCCTCTCAGGAGTCTGGTCAGGCTGAGGGGGCCTCTCAGGTTGCTGTACTTCCTTCTTTGCCTAAGGTGGTTAGGCCTTCTCCTTCAGTCTCTAAGGTACCTTCTAAGGGCAGGCCTGGTTTGCCTTCCTCGGGTGTCAGTCCTAGTTCTGCAGGCTCTGTGCCTAAAAAACACATGCTTAAAATGGCAGAAGATTTAATTTCCTTAATCAGGGGTTCTATGCCCCCTCCAGATAAGAGGCCTAGGGTGGAGCCAGAGGTGGAAAGTTTGGAACAGGCTTCAGATTACTCAGAGTCTTCGGCTGAAGACACTCAGGATTTTCCTCCTTATTCAGATTTGGACGCAGAGGATTCCAGTCCTTCTGCTTCTCCTCCAGAGGACTTTTCCTTTTCAGAAACCTTGCATTCTATGAGGGAGCATTTTAAATGGGAAGGTCAGGATTTCTCGGATTCCCGAAAGAGGCTTAGGGAATTTTTGTTTTTACCACAACATCGGCCCTTAGCTATACCTCCTGTTTTGGATGTTGTTCAGGATGTTTTCTCTGAGGCTTCCCTTAATCCTGACTCTTTGCCTCCTGCGCCAGTTAAACCAGATAGGTATTACAGAGTGCCTGAGGCTCATAAATATCTGTATAAGAGCCCAAGGGCTGACCCAGAAACTATTAGTCAGGGACCTAAGGGTGTCAGGGCTTCTGTTGTAAAGAACCCAGTTCCTATTGATAAAGATTCTAGAGCTTTGGATAGGTGGGGTAAAAAAGTGTACACCTCTTCCACTCTAGCAATGAGGGCTTTGAATTGCCAGTTTCATATGTTAAAGTACCAGAATTTTCTCCTTACTCAATTAAAATCTAAGGTAGATGCTTTGGCAGAGGGCATAGAGTGTAAGGAATTACAAGAGTTGGTTCATGCCTCTGACCAGGTAGGTAAACATTCTTTGCAGTGTGGTTTTGATGCTTTACAGGCTTCTTCCAGGGTGGCTGCCACTGGATCAGTTATTCGCAGGCACGCCTGGCTTAAGGATCAGAATTTGTCAGAGCATGTTAAAGCTAGGATTTTGGATGCTCCATTACAGTCTGAAGTTTTGTTTGGTCCTCCTGTGGAGTCTGTCTTAAAGAAAATGGAAGACAAGGCTAAGTCTATGCAGACTGTTAAAGATTTTTTGCAGGTGCAGCCCCCTAAGTTTAGCAGAAATTGGCCTACTAAGGGATGGGCTTACCCTTCTTCTGATTTACAGTCTAGGGGCAGATCTAGACGTGGTAGGGGCAGAGCTCAGGGTTCTTTCAGGCCTAGAACGTGGAGTTCCCCTGCACAATCTACAAGTGAGGGCAGGGGCCAGTCCTTTCGTAAACAGGCCCAATGACCTGCATCTTCAGCTGCCAGATCCCTCCTGTCTGGCAGCTCCTTTGGGAGGAAAGTTAGCACTTTTCAAGCAAAACTGGCTTTTAGTCACCCAGGACAAATGGGTATTGGACATTATAAACCGAGGCTACAAGTTTTATTTCCATACATTGCCTCCTTTCAAAGGCATGCCAGACGTTCCTCCTCGACAAAGAGTAGAGGCTCACAAACAGATTTCTTTACTTCTTCAAATGGGGGCTATACAGCAGGTCCCTATGTCAGAAGTGGGCCTAGGATTTTATTCTCGCCTGTTTCTTGTACCAAAGAAAGGAAACACTTGGAGACCAATTTTGGATTTATCTATCCTCAACACATACCTGGACATTCCAAAATTCAAAATGTTGACGTTGCAACAGCTTCTGCCTCTGTTGGGCAAAGATCACTGGATGGTAACTCTGGATCTCAGAGGCTTATCTTCATGTTCCTATCAGACCCAGTTGCAGGAGATTCCTGCGTTTTCGAGCTGGGACTTTACATTATCAGTTCTCTGCATTGCCCTTTGGCTTATCTACTGCGCCCAGGGTGTTCACAAAGGTTCTGGCTCCGGTGATAGCCTTTTTTAAGGTTAAGAGGAATACAAATTTATCCTTATTTGGACGATTGCCTGATTCTTGCTCAGGACGAAAACAAGCTTCTTCACCATCTACAGTATGTTATGGCAGTGTTAAGGTGCCTAGGGTATTCTGTGAACGAAACAAAGTCCAGTCTAGTACCCTCTCAGGAAATGTGCTTTCTGGGTGTGAGACTGAATACAGCTTCCCAGATGGCTTTTTTGACCCCGGACAAGCAAAAGAACCTTTCACTTTACTTCCAGCAATTGTCTCTACGGTCCAGGCTGACTGCAAGGACAGTCCTTCAAGCCTTGGGGTTCATGGCATCTTGTATTCTGGTGCTTCCCAATGCCAAACTGCATATGAGGAAGCTACAATGGTATCTCAAAAATGTATGGACACAACACTGCCACGATCTGGACACTGTCATTCAAATAATACCTTGCATTCAAAAGGAATTTTTGTGGTGGGCTCAGGAATGTCACCTAAACAAGGGACTCTCTGTGACTCGACCAGAGGCGAGTCAGATCTTAACGACAGATGCCTCGGACAAGGCTTGGGGAGCACACCTCAATGGAAAGTGGGTTCAAGACACGTGGCCTGCCAGACTTCAACATTTACATATCAACTTGAAGGAGATGTTAGCAGTCCAATTTGCATTGATGGCTTTCAAGGATTTACTTCACCGGGACAAGTGTTGATTCAAACAGACAACACAACTGTCATGTGGTACATCAACAAGCAAGGGGGAACCCATTCATACCCTCTTTGCAGACAAGCTATGATTCTGTGGGAGACTGCTCTCAGTATGCACCTCACTCTTCAGGCAAGGTTTCTGCCAGGAGCACAGAACTCCTTAGCAGATGTTTTGAGCAGACAGATGGTGGATCCCCACGAGTGGAAGTTGGATCCTCATGTATTTCGACAATTGACAGTGATATGGGGGACTCCAGACATAGATCTGTTCGCTTCTCCACTAATTACCAGTTGCCAAAGTTTTGCACGAAGATGTTTCATCCCACAGCTTGGAAAGTGGATGCTCTATCATTCAGTTGGAGCAAGCTTCACGTCTATGCCTTTCCTCCTCTGCCTCTCCTTCCCAAGGTGCTCTTGAAGGTCAGACAAGACAAGCCCTCCATGATTCTAATAGCTCCAGATTGGCCTCGACAGCACTGGTACCCTCTGCTGAGGAGTTTAGTACGGGAGCCTCCTTGGCCTTTGCCTTCAATTCCACACCTTCTGTCTCAGGCGGGCAATCTTTTCCTCAATGTCAGGATTCAGTCCCTGCATCTAACAGCCTGGCATATTCTGTTCTAGAACCTGGAGGGTCGAAGCTTCCTCAACAAGTTTTGAATGTTATTTTGGAGGCCAGAAGGCCTAGTACAAGGAAAGTTTATGCTGATAAATGGAGGAGATTTTTTATTTGGAGCACAGCAAAGAGCTTTGATGTTTCCAGGCCTAATTTGAGTGTTTCTCTTCTATATCTTACAGATTAGGTTTGTCTTTCTCCTCTGTAAAAGTTCATGCTGCAGCCATTTCTGCTCACTATGACTGTGACCCACCATTATTCTCTCATCCTTTGTTTAAACAATTCCTTAGAGGGGCAAAGAACATAAGACCCCCACGTAGAGCTCCTACTCCTTCCTGGGATCTCAATTTTGTGTTGGAAAAACTTACTTTACCTCCTTTTGAACCTGCAGCTACGTCTGAGTTAAAGTTTTTGTCTTGGAAGACTGCTTTTTTGTTGGCCATTACGTCTGCTAGAAGGGTATCTGAATTACAGGCCCTCATGGCAGTTGAGCCCTTCCTGATTTTTCATAAGGATAGGGTATATCTGCGTACTAACCCTACTTTTATGCCTAAAGTGGTTTCAAATGTGGCCTTGAACCAATCTATTCATTTGCCTACCTTTTATGCTGATCCCCAAAATAAAGGGGAGAAAATTTTGCACACTTTGGATATTCACAGGCAGTTGCGTTATTATTTGAGCAGGACTAAAAGTTTCAGACAGTCTCAACAGTTATTTGTTTCTTTTGCTTTGAGCTCTCAGGGGAAACCTGTTTCTAAACAAACTATTTCTAAGTGGATTGGTCATTGTATTGCTTTTTGTTATTCTCATCATGGCAAGGAGATTCCGGCTGGAATCAGGCCTCATTCCACTAGGGCTACTGCCACTTCTACTGCTTTTTTGAGGGGGGTAGCTACCAAAGATATTTTGGAAGCAGCTACTTGGAGTTCAGTGCACACTTTCTCTAAACATTACCATCTCCCTCTTTATTCCAAATCTAGGGCTGGATTTGCCACTGCAGTCTTGCAGGGCTTATTAGCAGCTCCCAATGCGTTATGATTTTGCCAACCTCCCTTTCCTTTTGCTTTGGGATTCTACCCACAGGTTATGACTGCAGCAATGTGAGATGAAGAACATAGTACAGTTTTGTACCTACCATAAATGTAGATGTTCGAAGATCCACATTGCTGCAGTCCAATTTACCCTCCCTCCTTCCCCTGTGTAGTTTGGAGTGGTTGTTTGGTTTGGGTTGTAGATATTGTTTGTACATGGGTTTTGGAGGTTTTTTTTTTTCTATTTTAGACTGTGGCCTTTTTTTTTTTGGGCCTTCTGACATCTGGGGCAAGAAAAGACTGAGGATATGACGTCGGTCATGCGCTTTAATACCAGGACGCACTGACGTCAGATCTGAGCGCCCATGACCGACGCCAGCCTAATACTTTGGTATTCGGGCCGACCGAGGACAGCGGACTACCCACAGGTTATGACTGCAGCAATGTGGATCTTCGAACATCTACATTTATGGTAGGTACAAAACTGTACTTTTCATATACTAAAGCTAAAGTTGCTTCCCATTCATTCTCGTGCATACCTATCATGCGTGGCTTAGTACCATACCATGTGTTTGCGCTTTTGCTTTTACTGTTAAGCCTGACACTATCCTTTTCAGAGAATGAACTTGTGTGTGCCTGATGCATATTGACAGACACTTGCTAATGCACCTAGCATAGGTTTCTTTTAGTGAGTATGCAGTCCTGCACAGTCATCAATACATCTATTCACCAATTTGGTTGCATCTGTGAGTTGGATTCAGCTATCCATTGTCAGGTTGCCCTGCACCTACATCATGTAATCCTCTAAAACCATTGTCTTTATATTTAATGTTTTACTGTTCTTTGACACTGTAAATCTAGTGGCAAGATCACTGTTGTCTAGCAGTGCTTTAACCTGGATATCTGTCACCCCCTCTGCATTGGGTAGGACTGTGTCCACAGTTTTGTTTTTTTTCTAGTTCAGACTTGTACCAGTTAGGTGATCTCATCATGGCCCAAGACATCAGGGAAATCACATTCCTTTGCTTTTCAAGACCTAATCGTTTTCATTCCTTGCAGATTCAGATATCCCATGATTACTGTACTCTTATTTCCAACCCAGCTTTATTTTATCCACTCTTTCATCCTCTTCCTTAATTGTAGGCCGCAAAACCTCAGATTTGATGTTATCCATGTCACTATTCCTCACTTGTGGGTTGTAGGATTCAACCTCTGATCTGAACTGGGAACTTCTCAGACAGATCCTAGGCTCGAGCTCCTCACACTCCCATAATCCCTTGCTGTCCTCTAACCTCTCAGATCCTGTTTGCCGCTTCACTGCTTCAGATATGATTCCTTTGGCTCGAGTTAGGGTTACCACCTGTCCCACTTTGCGAGGGACAGTCCCTCTTTGGGCAGTTGTGTCCTGACAAAAAATATTACAAATGGCAAATGTCCTGAGATTGTAGGACATAATTATGTCCCATATGTTATGTAATAGTTGCATAAAATAATTATTTCTGTATCTAAAATACCTAAATGGTACAAGAAACAGAATAAGCAACTAAACCGCTGCAAGAATAAGCTTTTATTTAGGCAAAAAAGTAAAGTGCTATCCATTGTACTGACCGTGGGTATGTGTCGGCCTGTAAAATCTGATGTGTGTTCTGAAAATGTCCCACTTTGGCCATTGGAAAGGTGGCAACCCTAGCTCGAGTCCGTCTGTGGGATAAGTGCTCATTTTCAAATCTTATTTTTGTCCTGTAGCTTTTAATTTTACTTGTAGTCTCATCTGAAGTACCCCCCTTGAGTAATGGATCCCCTTCTGGATCTGATCTCTTACCCCTCTCATCTTCCTATCCCAAACCTTCAGTCTCTTAATCTGACTGCATGGTTTGTTCACTTCCCGTAATCCTAAGCCAGTCCAGGTTTGTCTTTCCAGTCAGAGATATCATTCTGTAACTGAAAGGTCTGTCATAGTAAATGGAAAAGATTTTCGGTCTGGGCCAATCAGCGGAGTGTGGATCCCTTTTCGGCTCCCATTCCAGACATCTTATTATTCTTAAGTTTAGTGCTTACAGTTAGGTGAGAGTCAGTTTTTTAGATTTGGAAATGTGAGGTGAACAAACAGGATTCATTGGTAGGAAAGTTCACAGAAAGTTCGGGGGGGGGGGGTTCACATTTCCTACATGGTTTCAGCTGTCACCCCCCACTCGATTTCATCTTTGTCATACACTGAATTTCTGAGAATAAATAAGTTGTGTAATGTAGATAAAGATTTTGAAGAAGAAATACAAGATACAGTTAAAATGTTTACACACCAAGGATATGACAAGACAGAAGTGTTAGAAGCTTTAAATAGGGTTAGAACTAAGTGATATAAAGGTGAATATCTAAGCAGAAGAAGAAATTCAGTAAATACACATAATGAGGGACTTTCATTTATTGAGTTGGTAGATTTTGACAAAAGAAAAGGTAGGGGAGATGCAGGAAATAATAGTGCCAACCACACTGGTAAGATTTATTTTGTGACCGTTTACAATGTACTAAGTAAAGTGCATCTTCAAGAATATATAAGGGACATTAAAAAGGTTAACTGTGATAGTCATTTAGCTATGCATTATAAAGAATTTCATATATGTAATTTTAAACCGTTGCAAGATTGTGTTTTAGAACAAGTCGGGTCTATTTTTTTAGACCCTGTAGCAGTAAAACAAAGTTGTTGTATAAAGAAGCACTTTTTACTTTGACATTTGATACCTTGGTTCCCAAGGGTTTAAACACAGAACTAGAAGTATTTGATTTAATTGTTTAATTGACTGATTGAGTGAGTATATATGGGGTGAGGGAAATTGCATTGTATTTGTACTCCTTGTAGGCTTAATAGCTGAGGCGTTAGTGTGTGAAAAGAGAATAAACCTTTTTGCTTGAAGACTTTGCCTTCCTTTTGTGGTTCCATTACATCTTATTATTCTTGCCTTTTCTCTTTCAGGATGGAGCCAACTTCTCCACTGCCTACAAGCTAGTGGCCATCTGTAATTTTCATGTTTGTGAGGAACCTACTTTTTCTTCTCACCTTTGTAAGGCCTTTTTAAAAGGTGTCTTCCTGCTATGCCCCCCCCCCCCCATTAAAGACCCCTCTCCTCCTTGTGACCATACCTATCTACTGCAATCTCTTACGCAGAGTCCTTTTGAGCTTGCTGCAACATGCGACATTAAGTTTTTGTCTTGGAAGACCACCTTTTTGGTGGCTAGAACATCAGCAAGATAAGTTTCTGAGTTGCAAGCTCTCTCTATCAAGCCGCCACACATGATTTTTCTTAGAGACAGAGTGATTCTCAGAAGTAATCTCTCTTTTATGGCCAACGTAGCCAATGAACCAAATTTGAATCAAACCATTCAGGTGCCAGATGTTCTTCGTGTTTCACTGTTGCAGTCATTACATTTGGGTTATCTGCCTGGAGGTAGCCCTCAGCCGGCCTGAATATCAAAGTCTTGGGATTCCTGCATTGGATGCTGTCTCTTCTTCCATGAGGTCAGGTCGGCAGGGGTATAAAACATGCAGCTGTCGCCATTACACCAGTCTTTCTTGCCGCGCGGTGCCCAAAGCAGAAGTAGTTCGCAAGTGCCGGTCGGCCAACTCCTGAAATTTTTGTTTTCGGGTTTCAGAACCAAAGTCTTCAAAAAAATGAAATACCCAATTGGGGATCCTTTTTCTTGCTCTTAACCGATGTCAGTAAAAGTTAACAATTGTATTACCTGTGGAAAGCAAATGCCTCATAAAGATTTTCATTCGTACTGCATTCCTTGCTTAGGCCCAGACCACGACGTCCCTTGCTGTCGATTTTGTACCTTATTCAAACCCTGGACTATTCGTCGTCAGTTCCTTTTTGCAGCATATTATTTTGATACTCGGTTTAACTTTCCAGAAATGGCTTCGGTAAGCCATCCGACTACCGACATTCCGAAAAAACGTTAAGATAAAGACAGAGACAGACTGCATAGGTCCAAAACTGCCAAAGACGCTTCCTTTAAGCTACTCGCCAGTTCGCCGGTACTCAGTGAGGCACTTTCGTAGCCCCTGATACCCGCTACTTCAGATTCGCAGGCCTCTACTGAGACCCATTCGGAGTCCGGTATGCCGCGAGATGCTTCTTTGACTATGGAACCTGCAGATCATTCTACCTTGGATGGGTCCGGAGCCGCTGTGCAGGCACCAGCTTCTGAGGGTGTATTCAGGCCTACTAACTTGCATTTCAAACCGACGCCATCTTCTTCTTCAGGGCCTAAAACTCGATCCATGCCTAGAAAACCGACGTCCAAACCACATGGTCAGGCCCGTATGCCTAAAAAACAAATGATAAGAATGGCTGAAGACCTTATTACTTTAATTAGGGGAAGCCAGCCTTCACCCTCTAAGAGACCTAAAACTGATTTTCCTTCTGACTCTTCTGATCAGGATTCTGAAATTTCTGTTTCTTCTGATTACCAGGATTTACTCTTATCTACCTATGAGGATTCTGATGCAGAAGATTCCATTCCCTCTGCTTCCCCTCCAGAAAATTTTTTTTTTTTGGTGAAACCTTGCACACTCTTAGGGAGCATTTCCGCTGGGAAAGCCAGGATTATTCTGACTCCAAAAAGAGGCTTAGGGAATTCTTTCTCCTCCCTCAACACAGGCCTTTAGCTATCTCTCTGGTCCTGGACATTGTAGGTAATGCCTTCTTGGAATCTAGCCTGGCCCCAGACACTTTACCCCCAGCTCCCAGGAAGCCTGACAGGTATTACAGAGTACCTGACTCTCACAAATTCCACTTCAAGAATCCTACTGCGGACCCAGAGACCATTTCCCAAGGACCTAAAGGCATTAAGGCTACTACTGCCAAAAACCCTACCCCCCCCCCCGATAGAGATTCCAGGGCCTTGGACAGATGGGGTAAGAAGGTATATACTTCTGCTACTTTGGCCATTAGGGCCTTAAACTGCCAGTTTCATATGTTAAAGTATCAGCAACATATTATGGGACTACTTAAACAGAAAATGATTTTGATTCCTGACTGTGCTGAAAATAAAGAAGTACAGGATTTAATGCATTCTGCTGAACAAGTTGGTAAACATACTTTGCAATGTGGTTTTGACTCTTTAGATGCATCTTGCAGGGCTGCTGTCACTGGGTCTGTGCTCAGAAGGCATGCTTGGCTTAAGGAGCAGAATTTGCCAGATCATGTTAAAGCTAAATTACTGGATGCTCCCTTAAACCAAGACCGCCTGTTTGGCAACAAAGCAGAAGTCCTTAAAAAGATGGAGGAAAAAGCTAAATCTATGCAAACTGGTAAAGATTTCCTGCAAGTTCAGCCTCCCAGATTTAGTTGGCCTTCTAAGAATTGTTCCTTTCCTGTCTCTTCCAGGCCTTCTCAGTCCAATCCCAGGAACAGCAGACCACCTAGGTTACAGTCTCAGGCTACGCACAGGCTTAAGCAGTGGGGGGCTCCCACTTCCAAAGCAGGGAGTAGTAAGCCACCTCACTATGGAAAAATGGCACAATGACTTAACCTTAACCCTTCCAAGCCCTGCTCAACTGCTTGCCCCCTTAGGAGGAAAACTCGCCCTGCATGCAAAAAACTTGGAACTCATTACCCAGGACAAATGGGTTTTAAATATACTTTTCCAAGGATACAGATTCCACTTCCACACCTTACCAACCCCAAACTGTTGGCCAGGCCTACCCCCAAATCAGTGGGCAGAGGCTCAACAACAGGTTCTCTCTCTTCTAAGTATCAGGGCTATTCAGCTTGTCACAGCAGAATAAAGGGGACAAGGTTTTTACTCAAGACCTTTCCTGGTACCAAGAAAAGACAGCTCCTGGTGTCCTATCCTGGACTTCTCTTTTCTAAACACCTTTTTGGTAATCCCAAAATTCAAAATGCTAACACTTCAACAACTGCTTCCTGTGCTAGGCAAAGATGCCTGGTTGGCAACCTTAGACTTAAAGGAAGCTTACCTGCACATTCCAATAACGGAATCTTGCAGGAAATACCTAAGCTTCACAGCAGGCTCCATGCACTATCAGTTCTCTGCACTTCCCTTTGGCTTATCTACTGCGCCCAGGGTATTCACAAAGTGTATAGCTCCAGTCATTGCATTTTGCAGGCAAAGAAATATTCAAATATACCCATACCTGGGCAATCTAATTCAGGCAGAAAGCCAGGACATGCTACTAAAACATCTGGCATTTGTTAAGAAACTTCTAACCTCACTGGAGTACGCCATAAACGAAAATAAATCGCATCTAGTACCCTGCCAACAAATTGTATTCCTGGGAGCAAGCTTGAATACGACTTCCCAGATGGCTTACCTCACGCCAGAGAAACAAGTTTGATAGCCTACTTCAAACTACTGGCCAGAAAGACCCGGCTATCTGCAAGGAAAATCCTGCAAGCCCTGGGGTTCATGGCCTCTTGCATTCTACTAATTCCATATGCAAGACTGCATATGAAGAAACTACAATGATATCTAAAAAGCTTATGGTGCCAACATTCTCAGGACCTGGAATCAATGATTCCTATCATTCCTTGCATAAAGACAGAGTTCCTTTGGTGGGCAGAGGCCTGCTAGCACAACAAGGGGCTCCCATTCACTGTACCCCCTGCCGCCCCTACCTTATCAACAGATGCATCAGACTATGCATGAGGGGCTCACTTGGCAGGGCAGTGCATTCAGGGCAAATGGAACCCGAGTCAGATGCATCTGAAATGTTAGCTGTACAGAATTCCCTGACAGCCTTCAAAGACCATGTTCTTCCAGGACAATTATTGGTAAAGACAGACAAAACCACTGTTATGTGGTACATAAACAATCAGGGGGAACCCACTCGTACCCTCTCTGCAGACTAGCCATGGCTCTGTAGAACACAGCCTTGAGCTACCAAGTGCACCTACAAGCTCAAATCCTGCCAGAAAAGCTAAATTCACTGGCAGATGCCCTAAGCAGAAATCTCATGGACCCACACGAGTGGAAACTGGAACCAAAGATATTCAACCTTTTGAGAAACAAATGGGGGAATCCAGAGATAGACCTGATGTCCTTCAAGAATGCAACTGCAGTCATAACATGTGGGTTGTCCTGCCTCAGGCAGCCCTCGGTCGGCCGGATTCCAAAGTCTGGGTCCGACGTCGGCTGATGTCACATTTCTCTCCAACGTCAGAGCGGCTGGAGTACATAAGCATCAGCTGACGCCATTTTCTTCAGTCTTTCTTGCCGCGCGGTGCCCGAAGCAGAAGCAGTTCGCAAGTGCCGGTCGGTCAGCTCCTGTATTCATGATACCGAAGTCATCAAAAAAGCTAAGTACCCCGTTGGGGACCTTTTCTTGCCTCAGCCGATGTCAGAAATTACTGAAAAAGTTAACAATTGTCTTTTTTGTGGTAAACAAATACCTCATAAGGATTTCCACTCTTACTGCCTCCCTTGCCTGGGCCCAGACCACGACGGCTCGGCCTGTGTAGCCTGTGCTCGCTTCAACAAGCGCACTCTCAGGCGCCGGGCGGAGTTCGCTGAAGATTTTTTCGGCGATAATTTTGCTTACACCATGCCGTCGGATCTTCCGACATCGCAAACTCCCAAAAAGCGTAAAGACCGGGACCGACATCCTCGGCCCGCGTCTACCACCGACTCCACGCCAAAACCTAGCGTGAGTGCTCCGGTTCCCTCTGAGACGGTCTCTCCACCGCTCCGAACCGAAGACACCGCATTACCGACTACTCCGATTCCAGACATTACTCCGACGCCAGTTATAGATTTTCCTCCGGATACCGAAACCGAGGAAATGCCTGAGACCATTGCTGTAGACAAGGTCACTCCTGCACGTGGAGCTGCCAGGCCCCCTATGGCCATGTCTATTAAGGCCTACACTAGGGCTAAGGCAGCCAGCAAAACAAAGCATATTACTTCTAAATCCTTACCTCAGCCGACTCCGGAGACACAAATTATGTCCATGGCTGCTGATTTAATTTCCATGATTAGAGGTTCACAGGCCCATCCTGAGAGAGCATCCCAGCCTCCTCCTGATAAAAGGCCCCGGGTTGAACCCTCTGACCCTACTCCTTCAGATGAAGATTCTGAGGGCTCTGTCCACTCTGATAGTCAGGAAGAGCTCTTCCAGACCTATGAGGACTCGGATGCAGAAGATTCCATCCCTTCGGCCTCCCTCCTGAGGATATTTCTTTTGGGGAAGTTCTGCACACCATGAGGGAACATTTCAAGTGGCAAGGTCAGGAATATTCTGATTCTAGGAAACGCCTTAGGACTTTCCTTAAGAAGCCTCAGCACAGGCCCTTAGCTATTCCTCCTGTACTTGATGTTCTGGATGATTTGTATTCTGACTCTAGTGCTACCCCTGATTCTCTTCCTCCTGCTCCAGCCAAGCCAGACAGGTATTACAGGGTCCCAGAAACTCATTCCCATTTATTCAGGGCCCATACTGCTGATTTGGAAACTATTTCACAGGGGCCTAAAGGAGTTTCAGCCTCCACCTCAAAAAATCCTTTGCCCTCCAACAGGGAAGCTAGGTCATTAGAGAGATGGGGCAAAAGGTTTACACATCCACTACCTTATCTATGAGAGCTTTAAATTGCCTTTTTCATATGTTACAATATCAGGATTATCTCTTAGAAGATTTACAAAAACATTAGCTTCTCCTGATCCTTTAGACAGGAAGACTTTGCAGGAAGCTGTACATAACACTCAGCAAGTAAGCAATCACTTCCTGCAGTGTGGATATGATGCACTGGAAGCTTCATGTAGGGCAGCTATGACAGGGGCAGTGATTCGTAGACATGCTTGGTTAAAAGATCAACCTCTACCAGATCATGTAAAAGCAAAACTTCTGGATGCACCTTTGGAAAGAACAAGCTTTTGGTGCAAATGCTAAGGATGTGTTAAAGACCATCAAGAAAAAGCAAAATCAGTTCAGACTGTGAAAGATTTCCTCCAGGTTCAACCCCCCAGATTCAGTAGGAATTGGCCTTCAAAAAACTGGTCCTTTCCTAACCCAGAAAAGTTTCAAAGGGGTAAGAACAGACGTGGCCGAGGAAGAGGCCAATACAGAGGCCCTTACAGGGGACGACAATGGCAGCCAGGAAACCAAAGAAGTGACGCAGGGGTTTCACCTGCCCCACAACCACAATCTCAATGACTTTCCTCTACTACCGCCTACCAGGGAACAACTAGAAGCTGCCTTGGGCGGGAAATTATCTCTGTTTGCAGAAAACTGGCACAAACTGACAAAGGACAAATGGATTTTGGACATTATAGACCGAGCGTACAGGTTTCATTTTCATACCTTACCAAGAAAACAAGGCATGCCAAACCTACCACAAAATCAGAGGGCAGAGGCTATCAAGCAAATCACTCTGCTGACTCGAATGAAAGCAATAGAAAGAGTTCCACAACAAGAACAAGACCAGGGGTTTTACTCAAGACTGTTCCTTGTTCCAAGAAAAGAATCTCAATGGAGACCAATACTGGACTTGTCCGCATTAAACACCTTTCTCATAGTACCAAAGTTCAAAATGCTGACTCTACAGCAACTCCTTCCCATGCTGGGCAAGGAGTCGTGGCTGATTACTCTGGACCTCAAGGAGGCATACCTGCATGTCCCTATCAGACACAGCTGCAGAAGATACCTCAGATTTCTTGCAGGGCCTGAGCATTATCAATTCTCAGCATTGCCATTTGGCTTATCTACTGCACCCAGAGTATTTACAAAATGCCTGGCTTCAGTAATTGCTCATTGCAGGCTCCAGGGTATACAAATTTACCCGTACCTGGACGACTGCCTCATACAAGCGGATGACAAATTGATGTTGACAAAAAACCTGGATTATGTCATACGATTACTTCAAGCTCTGGGATACACAGTCAACTTCCAAAAGTCAAGACTGCAGCCATCCCATAATAATCTTCTTAGGAGCCAAACTAGACACAGCCTCTCAGATGGCTTACCTGACAGAAGACAAGCAAGAGAAGTTAACTCATTACTTCAAAGGTTTAGCAAAACTCACCCAGATGACTGCAAGGAGATTCCTACAGGCCCTGTGTTACATGGCATCCTGCATTCTACTGGTTCCATTAGCAAAACTACACATGAGAAAGCTTCAATGGTACCTAAAAAGCATTTGGTCTCAACACAGCAACAACTTGGAGACAATCATACCACTCATTCCATGCCTACAAAAGGAATTCCTATGGTGAGCCTCGGTGAGCCAGGAAAACACAGGTATGTCATTCAAAAAAACCACAGATAACACAGACCATGACTACAGACGCCTCAGACCTTGGATGGGGGGGGGGGGGCGCACATGGAAGGCAGGTGTATACAAGGACAATGGTCTCCAAAGGAAACACATCTGCATATAAACCAAAAGGAAATGCTGGCAGTAATGCATGCCATCGAGGCCTTTCAACACCAACTCCAGCAAGGCCATTTAATGATACGGACAGGCAACACCACTGTGATGTGGTACATAAACAAGCAGGGGGGCACCCACTCTTATCCCCTTTGCAGACTGACAATGCATCTTTGGGAGAAATCACTGAGCCTAAACATCCAGTTACAATCCCAGTTTGTTCCAGGAAAAGACAATGTGTTGGCGGACAGCCTAAGCAGGAATTTCACAGATCCACACGAGTGGAGGTTACATCCGAAGGCCTTCAGACAACTCACTTCGACATGGGGCAAGCCAGAAGTGGACCTATTTGCCTCTCACCTCAACCATCTTCTACCAAAATTTTGCACAAGGACATACCATCCAAAAGCTTGGAAAATAGATGCCCTCTCATTCAACTGGAACTCCCTAGCAATCTATGCATTCCCACCTCTGCCACTGATGACCTCAGTATTACTAAAGATCAAAGCAGAGAAGCCCAAGGGAATCATAATAGCTCCGGATTGGCCAAGACAACACTGGTACCCACTACTACGGAGCATATGTCACACCAGGAGGTGGGCCCTCCCCCAGTGGCCTCTACTTTTGACTCAACACAATTTCGAAACACTGCATCCAAATCTTCAGACACTGCAGCTAACAGCCTGGGAGATCCCATGAAAAACTTCAGCTTATCTCTCTCCAAGGAAGTTCAGTGGATACTAACAGAGGCTCGAAGACCATCCACCAGAAAGGTTTACTTAGCAAAGTGGAAAAGATTCAGCAATTGGAATACCAGCAAGGGACATGGTGCATCATTGTTGAACATCCCACTCATCTTGGAATATTTGGCAGATATGTTAAAAAACGGCCTCTCATATTCTTCCATAAAGATACATGCATCTGCTATTTCAGCTAGATACAACACTGATCCTCCTGTTTTTTCTCACCCCTTACTAAGACAATTCCTCAGGGGAATCAAGAACATTAAGCCACCAAGAAAGGCCCCAGTGCCAGCCTGGGACCTCAATTTTGTCTTAGAAAAACTGACTCTACCTCCATTTGAGCCAGCAGCTTCAGTTGACTTGCAATTTATCTCATGGAAGACAGCTTTCCTGTTGGCAATTACCTCAGCAAGAAGGGTTTCGGAGCTACAGGACCTAATGGCAATACCACCCTTTATTATTTTTCATAGAGACAGGGTTTCATTAAGGACCAGCCCTACTTTTATTGCAAAGGTGGTATCTAGGGTTTCTTTAAATCAAGCCATTCATCTGCCTGCTTTCTTCCCCAATCCTGAGAATAAGGGGGAAAGACTGTTGCATACCTTGGACATTCACAGACAACTTCGATACTACCTGGACAGAACCAAGGCCAGTAGGAAGTCTGAACAACTTTTTGTAGCTTACGCCCCTGCAGTGCAAGGAAAAGCAATTTCAAAACAGACTATTTCTAAATGGATTGGACATTGCATCAGATTCTGTTATTCCTTTCATGGAAAGACTGTTCCAGCCAATGTCAGACCACATTCCACCAGAGCTGCAGCCACCTCTACAGCATTCTTAAGAGGGGTGCCTACCAAGGACATTCTAGAAGCTGTTACATGGAGCTCCGTGCATACATTCTCCAAACACTACAATCTCCCTCTATACTCCAGATCCAGAGCAGGCTTTGCTTCGGCAGTCCTGCAGGGTTTGATTGCCACACCATCTCTTTCCTAGAGCATTCCTCCTCCCCCAGCTAAGCTATGGTATTCTACCCACATGTTAATGACTGCAGTTGCATTCTTGAAGGACATAGTACAGTTTTGTACCTACCATAAATGTAGATGTCCGATAGACATGCAACTGCAGTCGGATTTTCCCTCCTTCCATACCCCTCTATGCCTAGGGTCCACTCCTATCCCTGTTACTCTTAGCTGGGGATATCTGTTATGGTGTATTTGTTTTATTGCTCATTTATTTGTTTGGAATCCTGTTTTTGTCTTCCAATTTGATTACAGCCTTCCTTGGAGGGCACCTGGCATCTGGGGCAAGAAACACTGAAGAAAATGGTGTCAGCTGATGCTTATGTACTCCAGCCGCTCTGACGTCGGAGAGAAATGCGACATCAGCCGACGTCGGACCCAGACTTTGGAATCCGGCCGACCGAGGGCTGCCTGAAGCAGGACAACCCACATGTTATGACTGCAGTTGCATGTCTATCGGACATCTACATTTATGGTAGGTACAAAACTGTACTTTTGCCTCCCCTCAGAACTACCAATTGGACAAATTCTGCACAAGGACTCCCCACAGTCAAGCTTGGAAAGTGGATGCCCTGTCCTTCACCTGGGAAAGCCTCTCAGTTTATGCCTTTCCCCCTCTGCCTCTCCTCTCGAAAGTTCTGCTAAAGATCAAACAGGACAAACCAAGGACAGTACTGATTGCACCAGACTGTCCTCACCAACACTGGTACCCCCTCTTGCGCAGTATGTCACAGCTGGAACCATGGCACCTGCCTCAGACCCCTTCCCAGCTGTCCCAGCAGGAGGGCCAGATTCTGCACCCTCAACTTCAAACCCTGAACCTTGCAGCTTGGCTAATTCTTTGAGCTCTCCAATAATATCCTTAGTAAATAGCTGCTAGATGTCATTCTGGAGACAAGGAAGCGAGTACTAGAAAATCCTATGCTGAAAAGTGGAAAAGATGCTGTTCCTCGAGCCAGACTCAGGGGATGGGCACAACGGTGCCCAGCTTACCGTATATTCTTCAGTACTTAACAGAGTTTCTCCACAAGGGCCTTTCCTTGTCGTCAGTTAAAATTCATGCCTCTGCCATTTTAGCTCATTATAATACTGAATCACCCCTCTTCTCTCACCCCCTGCTAAAGCAGTTCCTCAGAGGGGCCAAAAATTTAAGACCACCCAGGAGAGCCCCTATTCCAGTCTGGGACCTAAACTTTGTATTGGAAAAGCTCACTCTACCTCCTTCTGAGGCAGCTGCAACTGCAGAGTTGAAATTCCTTTCTTGGAAAACAGCCTTCCTTCTAGCCATCACTTCAGCAGGAACAGTGTCTGAATTACAGGCCCTCATGGCGGTGGAGCCTTTCATCATCTTCCATGCAGACAGTGTCCCTCAGAACCAATCCTTCCTTTATACCCAAGGTGGTGTCTAGTGTTGCCCCTAATCAGTCCATTCATTTGCCTACTTTTTTCCCAAATCCACAAAGCAAAGGAGAATGAATACTGCACTCTTTGGACGTGCACAGGGAACTTAGATTTTATTTGAACAGGACTAAGCCTCTCAGAAAATCTGAAAAGCTGCTAGTGGGCTTTGCTGCAGGGGCAGAGGGGAAGGCCATTTCAAAGCAAACCATTTCTAAGTGGATAGCCCATTGCATTCATTTCTGCTATAAGCACCATGAAAAACCTACCCCACAGGGGATAAGATCACACTCCACCAGGGCTGCATTTACCTCTACAGCCTTTCTCAGAGGTGTCCCTACCAGGGACATCCTAGAAGCTGCTACCTGGAGCTCTGTACATACCTTCACCAAGCACTACCACATGCCTATTTTTTCTAAATCCAGAGCTGGTTTTGCCACTGCAGTTTTGCAGGGCTTAATAGCTGGTCCTAATGCTCTGTAACTTCCTTCTCCCTTCTTTAGCTTTGGGAATCATCCCAAATGTAATGACTACAACAGTGAAACATGAAGAATATAGTACAGTTGTGTACACTTACCATAAATGTAGATGTTCGAGTGTATTCACTGTTGCAGTTCTGGTTACCCTCCCTTCAGCCACTTGACTTTTCTTGGCTATACTTTTCTTCTTCTTTAGTGTATTTCAGCTTTCTGTTGTATTTGCTTTTTGTTGGAGGTGTAACCTAACATATAATTGCACCTAACATATAATTGCTTTCCATGATGGAGGCACCTGACATGTGGGGCAAGAAAAACGTTTGTGATGGCGTCGGCTGCATGTTTTATACCCCTGACGACCTGACGTCATGGAAGAAGAGACAGCATCCGATGCTGGAATCCAAGACTACGATGTTCAGGCCAGCTGAGGGCTACCTGCAGGCAGATAACCCAAATGTAATGACTGTGACAATGAATACACTCGAACATCTACATTTATGGTAAGTGTACACAACTGTACCTTTTCTTTCACAACCATTCCAATAAAGGAGAGTATATACTGCATATACTTGACGTACATAGACAATTATGATTCTGTTTAGACAGGGCAAAGAGTTTTTGCAAGTCTGACCAACTGTTAGTGGCCTTCTCTCTTAACAGACTGGGTTGGGCAGTGTCCAAGATTACAGTATCTCATTGAGTATTCCAGTGTATTTTTGTGGTTTATTCTTTTAAGGGATTGCCTTTACTATGACCTGTCAGTGCTCATTCCACTAGATCTGTTGCTAAGTCAGCTGCTTATTTAGCCCGACATTCCATGGATGAGATTTGCACTGCAGCCACCTGGTCTGCTCCTCACACCTTCATTACTCATTACAAACTCAACCTAGTTTCCAGAAACAGGGCTTCCTTTGGCTCCACAGTTCTTCGGCATGTCCTTCCATTAGGTCACCAAGGATTGTATGGTAGCTGGGGACTGTGACCCAGAATTGAGGAACAGTGACATGGATAACATCAGATAAAGAGTTACCTGCTAACCATAACTTAGCGTCTGTGTTATCCTATGTCACTGTTCACTACTATCCCTCCCTCCTTCCCTCATGCTATTGAATCTAGAGGAAGTGGAGATGTCCTATCTAGTGGTTCAGGTTTAATCTGGCTGTCTTCTAGCTCTGGGGCAGACTCGATCTGAGGGCTTATAGGGTGGCAAGGGATTATGGGAGTGGGAGGAGCTTGAGCCTTGGATCTGTTTGAGAAGTTGCCGGCTCAGATCCAAGGTCAGATCCTATGACCCAGAAGTGATGAATGATGACATAGGATAACACAGATGCTAAGTTAAGGTAAATACATAACTCTTTTTTGAACTTGCCCCATCCACAGTTTTGTGCTCTTTCTTCTCTCTCACACATCACATCTGATGCCCTACTGTCTATAATTGGTAATTCGCCCACATCTGTCCCTCCTGTTTCATTCCTGAACAACCTGTAGCCAAGCATCACCACGTCCATATAATAAAGTTGACATACTCATCAGTGAATAAATCTGAGAGCTTTCCACAGGCAGTTTTCTTGTTTTAGTGAAAAGTCGGGAAAACTTAGGATACCCTCTGTTAATTTTTTCCTTCTGGACCTTTTCTATCTTTTTAGCAAATTTAAGCAATTAACTTAATCCACAGTTGTATATAATTGTGTCATGACTTCTGTCAGACCAGTTTTTGCTGAAGTTTTCATTGCGTATTACTGAAAATATTCTGTATGATCCAAGCTGATATTCCATGAGGATTACTTGACTGGATGTGGCTGTAAAAACAATTTAATGACTTACATGGAATCAAGAGGAGTCTTAACTATATTAATGCTTTGGTTTGCATGTCAGAGGTGTAGCTTTGGCAGTGAGTGGTATTTTACTAAAACTGGCACACTAAAAGGCCGCTATTCTTTCAGAAAATCTTGTATCCCAAAATGTTTACTTCACTGCTGTGCACAATGACTTTAACCAGGTTTCTGTTCCATGCTGAATACCAGTGTTATTTAGATGTGCAAGTGTGAATAACTGTTTATATCTAATGCACATTACTGCTAAATAAAGGTTAAGGTTTTACGTCATCACAGCTGTGCCATAAGTAATTCTTTGGAGAGGCTAAAAGGACAGAAGGGGGAAAATCTAGTATAGTAGCACAGATAGCTCAGGATTGATATGAATGTATGAGTGTTGCTCGTGTGTGTGTATGCATGTGTAAATATAACTCTCTCTCTCTCTACATATATATATATATATATATATATATATATATATATATATATGTATATATATGTGTGTGTGTGTGTGTGTATGTATGTACACACACTTAAAAATACATATTTACATATTTGTGTATAAACACATGCATTGTGCCTCCTTAGTTATGCTTATTTGTATGTTCAACTGACTTCTCCTTTTTCCTGTAGAATTAAAAGTATAGTACCACAATGACGACCTCATGGAGTGACCGGTTACAGAATACAGCTCAGATTCCTGCTAATGTGGATGGGTATGCTTTGAAGAAATACAGACGTGAAGCATATCACAGGTAGACCATTTAAATTATATTTGAGTTCTTTGTGGACATTATTAGGAAAATGTAACCCTCTTCATAATTTCCATTCCAAGAAGGCATAATTTGCATGAGGTAGTTTAGTCTTCAGAATTTGAAAACATTGTGATACGATAGTGCTCATTATTTGGATTTTTATGTGCTAATTTCTTAACTGGGTAAGTGATCTAACTGGTTCAGGAACTATTTATAGTCTTCCTGCCTTTTGACACGGTGGCAGTATGTAATTACAGTATGGATTCATGCATAACATAGACTGGCAAACACCAAAATTAACAGTTTTAATGGAATGAACACATATGTAACTGGCATTAAGACATTAACTTTGACTTTGCTAACGAAAGGAGTGTTCTTAAATTGAGAACATATACATATATATGTGTGTGTGTGTGTGTATATATTATGTTTTATATATATATATATATATATATATACACACGCACTATATATATATATATATATATATATATATATATATATAATACGCTAACTGCCACCACTCACAGAATAGTCCAGCATACACCAAACAAGTAGTAGGTAAAATCCAAACTCCTTTTAATGAAAATACAAAATGGTTTAGCGCTTTCACTCGCAAAGGCGAGCTTCATCAGAACACAAATTTCATTAAGCAAAATGTTTAAATACTATAAAAGGCGCCAAAATTGGCTTCATTCAAGTGAATGAAGTAAAAGTTAAAGCAATATTAACAATAATATACACTCATCAAGCATTAAATATACAGTCTAGCTAAAAAGTTAAAATTGAGTTTGTGCATAAATATAAGCACAGGCAAAATATAAATACCCAAGTCAATCTCGTAAAAGTAAAGGTTTAATGGAGAGGTAGTCGTTAATACCAGGCAGTGTGGTGGCATCTGTATACACTTGCCACCATAGTTCCCTGTATGACAGATGGTTTTTAAGATTGCCACCTCTAGGATTGCTCCTAACAGACTCCAAAATACCAAACTTAAAATTATGTTCAGCACCATATTCCAGTATGTGTCTAAACAGGGCATTCTTTGTATCCTTATTTCTGATGGAATACATATGAGAATAAATTCTTTGTCTAAATTGTCTCTCAGTTTTGCCAATGTAGAAAAACTGGCAAGACATACAAATAGCAATATACACTAACATAGTAGATCTACAATTGCCCTTGGTTAAATATAACTTAGTGCGACAAATGTTGTTTAGACATATGGTGTTTGACTCGAAAATATATGAGCACTGATGACATGTCCCGCATTTGGTGGTGGTAATTCCTTGATGGAAACAGGAAGGAACTTCTCTTTCCGTGATATGTTTCAAATTTTTGCCCATTTTGAAAACAAAACAAGGTTTGGAACCCACCCTGTTTAAAATGTCCTGTGTAGATGTTAAAATGTGCCAATTATTAATCACAATATTTTTAAGCACCTGACTGTATGGACCGAATTCAATAATAAGAGCATTGTAAAAAGATTGAGTACATTTCAAAGAAGGGATATCAAATCCACCACTAGAATCAGACATAGTTCCTGGTGTGCTAACAAAATCCTGACCTTCAACGGCAATGTCATTAGTCTCTCCCAGCAGCGGAGAATATTTAGACCCCCATTGTCTCATAACATATGTGGCAATATCATTCAACATTGCCATGTCATAACCTCTCTCGGTAAATAAACCGGTCATAAATTTCAACTCATTTACCATATCAACAAATCTAGAGGTCATTCTAATAGCCCTAATACATTGACCTTTGAAAATATTCCTTTTTAACTTGTAAGGATGATAGCTGTTATAGTCTAAATAAGAATTTGTAAAAGTCACCTTCCTGTAAATTGTGGATTTAAATCCATCAGAATCAACGGAAACCAAGGTGTCCAGATATGGTACACCAATAGTGTTGTAAGAGGAAGTGAAGTTGAGGAAATCACTGCTAGAATTCAGGTAGTTAATAAAACAGTCAAATGTATTACTGTTACCTGTCCAAAGGATGTAAGTATCATCTAAATAACGGGAGTAATACGCTACATTGTCGAAGTAGTGACTGTTGAAAACATGGTTCTCCTCCCAATCCAACATGACCATATTGGCGAAGATGGGTGCACAAGCTGCACCCATAGCAACACCGCTGGTCTGCCTGAATTTCTCACCTTCATAGAAAATAAAATTGTATTCCAACACAATACTCATCAATTCAACGAGGACAGAGATTTTGTCCCAGCTGAAACTGGTGTGTTTCCTCAGACTTCTAGAAAAAGCTTCCAAACCTTCCTCAATAGGTATACAACTAAATAGATCTATAACATCAATAGAGCTAAATATTAAGTTATCTTTTTCAATGTGAACGGGAAAATTACGTAAAAATTCCCAAGAATCTTTGACCAAATGCTTGATTTGGTCGTATATGAATTTTAAAGTGGTGTCAGTAAACACACCTATAGAGAATGTCTTCGCTTTACTGCCAGATATGATAGGTTGAAATGGGGGATTCAAATGATCTTTATGTACTTTAGGAATACCCACGATGGTGGCTAAAGTGGGAAAATCAACCTTCATATACTCAAATTGTTCTTCAGTAATCCTCTGTTCTAGCCTATACTCCTCAAGAAACATATCAATTCTTCTGTATGAGATATTTAGTTCGTGAAGTGAAGCCACAGCATAATTACCAGAAGAATGAAGTATGTTGTGAATTTTCGAACTATACATCATAGTGTCAAAAATTACAATGCCTCCACCTCTATCTGGCTTCATTATTCTATAACTACGGTCAATACATAGGTCATTAAGAATGGAGGCTTCCTCATAAATTAGAAGTAACATTAGAAAATTTTTTGTTACTAGCCTTTCTGTTGAGTTTATAGAATTCCTTAGTAACCCTGTTCTCAAAGGCAGAAATAACAGGGTTATTACTAGGAACAAAAGTGCTTTTCTTCTTTAGGATAGTGCAATTGGACTCATTAGTGTTGACTGTGTTATTAAACATAATAGCCAAGTTTAATTTTCTAGTGAATTTTTTAAATTCAAAAATGGTGTCAACTACCCGAAATGAGGGTGTAGGTATAAATTTCAAACCTTTCGAAAACAAACTGAAATGAGCTGTGTCCAACCTGATATTACGGTAGTTGTAGATTTTAAAATTATTACATTCACTAATAATATTGTCAATGGCCACAATATTTGAAGGGGGGTTCAGAATAGTAACAGAGCTAAGAGAGGTAAAGGAATCTGTTAATATTTTTCCCTCCATTTTCCCCCTTTTTTCCACATCCCTTGAGGCCCTGTCCTGGAAGGTGGACGAAAATCCTGCTGTGAATGATTTCTTACATGTTCAAACTCATAAAATCTGTCCTCTGACTCCATATTTGCACTTAACTTGTTGTTACCCCATTTATAGCAGACATGTCTGCTGTACTGCTCTTTGTCCCTCTGAATCTTCTTTTGCTTACGGTCAAAGGCTTTCCTTGCCCTGTCATCAGCTGTTGAAAATTGTTTATAAAATAGTTTCTCCCATTGCTCAAAAGCTAAATCATGCACAATGGTATTATTTAGTTTCTCTATCTCAGAAATACATTTACAGAGTTTTGAGTCATTGTATTTGATTAGTTTTTTCATATATTCTATTCCAAAGGAATCAAATAAAGCATTAAAGTCATTTTCCACATCTACTGTAATGTCAATGCCCAACGGCATTTTAAAAAACCTTAGTCCCATAGGTACAATTTTAGCAGAAATACAATGATTAAGATACGCATTGTCCAATTTTAAAGCGTTGATGTTATTCAGTTTTTTACCAAAAGAGTAAATGTAATCCCTTAAAGTACTTTTAGCAGCGTGTCTGCCCTCATAGGTCTTATACTCATCTGCATTGTCGAACTTACAATCAAATTCGATAAAATTCTGTAATACATTTCGTTTGTCAACAGTCTCTTTGTTAAATTTAGTGTTATTTTGAACAGCAGTAGCGGAAAAAGTACCTTTAGGATAAGTAGTGTCCCGGGACGTTAAGGTGTATGTACGCGGTGGTAAAACTTGTTTAGGTCTGGCGCCAGTGCGCCTGGCTTCTTCCCCAAAATTACTGAATGAAAAATCAAATGTAAAATCACAAGCATCATTCCTAATATTACCCGCTAAAACCGCGGATTCGGGTAAATCAATCTCACTCTGCAAAACTAATCCAGAACCCTGACCGTTGGGAATTCCAGGCGACGATGTAGAAAGCACTTCCTCCTTATCGGCCAATGGTGAATGAGTGTGGACCTCATCCTCCTGCGACCGTCTGGTTTGAACCGGCCCATTAGCTGTGTTAGAACCAGGAAGTTTCTTATTAAAAGGACTGTGCAAAAAATGCTTATCAGAGGCAAACTTGCCAAATAATTCCAAAACCTTGGCAACCTCCCCGCGTAAGGATGCGACCTCAGAATGTAAACTGAACAGTTCCTTACAATGGTCGGGTGAGGAGTTGCTGTTGATACTGTGAGAGGTATTCATGACAACACCAGAAAAATGCGAGTTGTAGATCACAGAAACCAAAATGCAAACGTCAGCTTAAACAACACGCTAACTGCCACCACTCACAGAATAGTCCAGCATACACCAAACAAGTAGTAGGTAAATGTATTTCTGAGATAGAGAAACTAAATAATACCATTGTGCATGATTTAGCTTTTGAGCAGTGGGAGAAACTATTTTATAAACAATTTTCAACAGCTGATGACAGGGCAAGGAAAGCCTTTGACCATAAGCAAAAGAAGATTCAGAGGGACAAAGAGCAGTACAGCAGACATGTCTGCTATAAATGGGGTAACAACAAGTTAAGTGCAAATATGGAGTCAGAGGACAGATTTTATGAGTTTGAACATGTAAGAAATCATTCACAGCAGGATTTTCGTCCACCTTCCAGGACAGGGCCTCAAGGGATGTGGAAAAAAGGGGGAAAATGGAGGGAAAAATATTAACAGATTCCTTTACCTCTCTTAGCTCTGTTACTATTCCGAACCCCCCTTCAAATATTGTGGCCATTGACAATATTATTAGTGAAGGTAATAATTTTAAAATCTACAACTACAGTAATATCAGGTTGGACACAGCTCATTTCAGTTTGTTTTCGAAAGGTTTGAAATTTATACCTACACCCTCATTTCGGGTAGTTGACACCATTTTTGAATTTAAAAAATTCACTAGAAAATTAAACTTGGCTATTATGTTTAATAACACAGTCAACACTAATGAGTTGCACTATCCTAAAGAAGAAAAGCACTTTTGTTCCTAGTAATAACCCTGTTATTTCTGCCTTTGAGAACAGGGTTACTAAGGAATTCTATAAACTCAACAGAAAGGCTAGTAACAAAAAATTTTCTAATGTTACTTCTAATTTAACAAAAGAGGAAGCCTCCATTCTTAATGACCTATGTATGGACCGTAGTTATAGAATAATGAAGCCAGATAAAGGTGGAGGCATTGTAATTTTTGACACTATGATGTATAGTTCGAAAATTCACAACATACTTCATTCTTCTGGTAATTATGCTGTGGCTTCACTTAACGAACTAAATATCGCATACAGAAGAATTGATATGTTTCTTGAGGACTATAGACTAGAACAGAGGATTACTGAAGAACAATTTGAGTATATGAAGGTTGATTTTCCCACTTTAGCCACCATCGTGGGTATTCCTAAAGTACATAAAGATCATTTGAATCCCCCATTTCGACCTATCATATCTGGCAGTAAAGCGAAGACATTCTCTATAGGTGTGTTTATTGACACCACTTTAAAATTCATATACGACCAAATCAAGCATTTGGTCAAAGATTCTTGGGAATTTTTACGTAATTTTCTGTTCACATTGAAAAAGATAACTTAATATTTAGCTCTATTGATGTTATAGATCTATTTAGTTGTATACCTATTGAGGAAGGTTTGGAAGCTTTTTCTAGAAGTCTGAGGAAACACACCAGTTTCAGCTGGGACAAAATCTCTGTCCTCGTTGAATTGATGAGTATTGTGTTGGAATACAATTTTATTTTCTATGAAGGTGAGATATTCAGGCAGACCAGCGGCGTTGCTATGGGTGCAGCTTGTGCACCCATCTTCGCCAATATGGTCATGTTGGATTGGGAGGAGAACCATGTTTTCAACAGTCACTACTTCGACAATGTAGCATATTACTCCCGTTATTTAGATGATATTTACATCCTTTGGACGGGTAACAGTAATACATTTGACTGTTTTATTAACTACCTGAATTCTAGCAGTGATTTCCTCAACTTCACTTCCTCTTACAACACTATTGGTGTATCATATCTGGACACCTTGGTTTCCGTTGATTCTGATGGATTTAAATCCACAATTTACAGGAAGGTGACTTTTACAAATTCTTATTTAGACTATAACAGCTATCATCCTTACAAGTTAAAAAGGAATATTTTCAAAGGTCAATGTATTAGGGCTATTAGAATGACCTCTAGATTTGTTGATATGGTAAATGAGTTGAAATTTATGACCGGTTTATTTACCGAGAGAGGTTATGACATGGCAATGTTGAATGATATTGCCACATATGTTATGAGACAATGGGGGTCTAAATATTCTCCGCTGCTGGGAGAGACTAATGACATTGCCGTTGAAGGTCAGGATTTTGTTAGCACACCCGGAACTATGTCTGATTCTAGTGGTGGATTTGATATCCCTTCTTTGAAATGTACTCAATCTTTTTACAATGCTCTTATTGTTGAATTCGGTCCATACAGTCAGGTGCTTAAAAATATTGTGATTAATAATTGGCACATTTTAACATCTACACAGGACATTTTAAACAGGGTGGGTTCCAAACCTTGTTTTGTTTTCAAAATGGGCAAAAATTTGAAACATATCATGGAAAGGGAAGTTCCTTCCTGTTTCCATCAAGGAATTACCACCACCAAATGCGGGACATGTCATCAGTGCTCATATATTTTCGAGTCAAACACCATATGTCTAAACAACATTTGTCGCACTAAGTTATATTTAACCAAGGGCAATTGTAGATCTACTATGTTAGTGTATATTGCTATTTGTATGTCTTGCCAGTTTTTCTACATTGGCAAAACTGAGAGACAATTTAGACAAAGAATTTATTCTCATATGTATTCCATCAGAAATAAGGATACAAAGAATGCCCTGTTTAGACACATACTGGAATATGGTGCTGAACATAATTTTAAGTTTGGTATTTTGGAGTCTGTTAGGAGCAATCCTAGAGGTGGCAATCTTAAAAACCATCTGTCATACAGGGAACTATGGTGGCAAGTGTATACAGATGCCACCACACTGCCTGGTATTAACGACTACCTCTCCATTAAACCTTTACTTTTACGAGATTGACTTGGGTATTTATATTTTGCCTGTGCTTATATTTATGCACAAACTCAATTTTAACTTTTTAGCTAGACTGTATATTTAATGCTTGATGAGTGTATATTATTGTTAATATTGCTTTAACTTTTACTTCATTCACTTGAATTAAGCCAATTTTGGCGCCTTTTATAGTATTTAAACATTTTGCTTAATGAAAGTTGTGTTCTGATGAAGCTCGCCTTTGCGAGTGAAAGCGCTAAACCATTTTGTATTTTCATTAAAAGGAGTTTGGATTTTACCTACTACTTGTTTGGTGTATGCTGGACTATTCTGTGAGTGGTGGCAGTTAGCGTGTTGTTTAAGCTGCCGTTTGCATTTTGGTTTCTGTGATCTACAACTCGCATTTTTCTGATATATATATATATATATATATATATATATATATATATATATATATATATATATATATATATATATACATATACATATATATATATATGTATATATATATATATATATGAACCTTACTTGCTTCATCTCATAACTAAAGGAATTGCATTCAGAAAAAAGGAGGTTATTACCTTTCTGTACTCCTCATTCATTAGGCCAATAACTGAGTACAACGCCCATTTGGTATGTACCTCACCAAACACCTGCAATAGCTGGAAAGGCCACAGAAATACCTCACAAAGAGATTCCATGGCCTCCAACACCTGTCCTATGTGGACAGGCTCAAGTCACTATCACACTACTTGGTATCATACAGATTGCTCATGGTGATCTGTGTTTTGCCTAGAAGGTATTCTCAGACTCTGCCCTACTAGAGATGCTCCATATCCATAAGTCTAACTCCTCGTGCATTACCCGATCAAAAGGCCTAAATCTAATATGCAACTTTAACAAAACCTGCTGGAGAGACAAGTTTGTCTCCCAGAGGCTGCCCCTTGATGAGTGGATGGGAAACCACAAGATCTGAAGTAGGAGATTCATTTGTCTGCAACCTGTGGGTTATGGATCCGATATCGGATCCGAACCGGCATGGTTTTCCAGCTATGGATCCGAGCTCTCAGCTCCTCCCCTCACCCATAATGCCCTGCTCTCCCTACATGACCCCAGATCTAGTTTGCTGCGCTGGTGACCAGATTGGTCTCTTGAGCTCTACAGCTAAGTGTTTTATTCAGCTATTTCTAGTGCTAAATTTTAAATTTTTTTGACAGTTTTGTGTGAAAGTTTAGGTTTCCCTTTTTGTAGCTAAAGTTGTTTAGTTTTATTAACCTTTTTAACTTTTAGTTTCCCTCCCCTCGCTGGTGCGTAGTGTGTGTTGGGCCTGTGTTTATTTGACTAGTTTACTTTTAATTTTTTAGATTAGTGTAAGTAAAAGCTAGGTTCTTAGGATGTCTGAACAACCTAAGGCTATTTTTTCGAAGTGCTCCGAGTGTGGCCATAAGCTTTCCCCTGCAGATGGCCACACTCGGTGCGTTCGATGCCTTGGGGTTGAACACCTCACTTCTGGATGTTCCATTTGTGCAGGGTTCAACCCCAGGGCATTGAAGGAGCGGAGGTCGGCTGGTCCTGGCGGGACTTTTGCCCCGGACTCGGCTCTGGCTTCCGCTCCTTCGGGGTACCGTGTTCACGGTTCCTCCTCTCGCTCCCCTCCTCCTCCTGGGACTCAACCTCCCTGTAGTGGTTTGGAGGAGAGGGAAGCTAGAAAGAAGGACTGGAGGGAGAAGCACCATAAGCGGCGGGCCGAGACCTCTGTTTCGCCCCGCCTGCAAAGCGGGCTTCTCCTCCGGCCTCCTTGTCTGCTGGTTCTCCCCCTCCTCGGCTCCGGTCTCCTGTGTGCTTTTCACCGGGACCTGAGGAGGAGGAGACCCGATCTCCGTCGAGGCTATCCAGGAGGCACTCAAGGCCTACCTCGGTAGCCTCGTCGAGATCTACTTACAGTTTATCTGATGCTGATCTGGACCGGATGATGAGAAGGTTCATCCAGGCCCAGATGCAGATGGGAGTGCTCTTGCCTCCCCTCTGGGGGGAGCTCGACCCCTTTCTTTAAACCTATAGCTCCTTCTCCGACCTGCTACCCGGGTTCGGAGCAGTTGGAGCCGAGCAGCCGAGCCGGGGTGGGTCGGCCGATAGTACTCGGTACCGGATCCGACCCTGCCCTCGAGTGCCGGATCCGACCTCTCGGAGCCTGGATCCGAGCCGGATCCGGGGATCAGTGCTCCTTCGGCGTCCGTGTCGGAGCACACTGCCCTCGGATCCGGCCGGTGCCGGCTCCGATCCACTCTTCGGATCCCAGGGGGAGCCGATTATCGGATCCTTTGGTCGAGGTCGGCTCCCCCTCGGCTTTTGATGTAGTGGAGAGGGCCCTGTTGAGGGTTTCCGGACCCCCGGCACTTGCTTCGGCTCCGTCCCGCGCTCCATCTGCACTGGGCCAGGCTTCCACCATCCGGCCATTGGGACAGCCCGCTCCTTTGCCCCAAGTTGTTCCTTTGGAACAGGTCACAGTTTGCGAGGAGTCCTCTGACAGCCCCCAGGAGGATGCCCCCCGCAAGCATACGTGCAAGAGGAGGCACATAGACTCCCCCGAGTCTCTCACTGAAGACACGGACTTGGAGGAAAGGGAAGGCTCCCCAAGATCACCCCCCGAGGATGTCTCCTTTGGAGACATCATGGAAATGCTTCGCATAAGGGGGGGTGGTCTGCCCCCAAGTCTTCCTTGGACAAGTCCGTGTTCTTGGAGGCATTTGAAGCGGGCCCGTCTACCTCTTGGGTGTCCCCTCCTGCCGACCCCCTGGTGGACCTGATTACCACCTGGGCGTGGAAGGAACCGGACACCGTGGAGCCAATTCCAAAAAGGCCCGACCGTATACTTAGTCCCCCGGCTGACCGTGCCCATTGGAGTAAGGGGCCTCCGGTAGATGCCATGTTGACGGCAGCCACCAAGAGGGAACTTGCTCAGGAGAGTCCCTCAGTCCATCCCCCGAGCAAGGAGTCTCGGATGATGGACTGCTTGGGGAAGCGGATGTTTAGTTCAGCGACCTTTTCAGTAAGGGCGCTGAACTACCTGGCACATGTGATTAGGATGCAGCGCGATCTTATTAAGGAATACACTGCATCCCCCCCAGAGTCCATGTCGGAGGAGGACAAATTGTTGCACTCCACCCGTATGGCCACTCTCAGGTCCGTCACTAATACCTCTATGCGGTTACTGTCCCATGCTACGGAAGGTGCCGCTAGAGCCGCAGGGGCAGGCCTAGTTACTAGACGTCAGGCCTGGCTCCGTCATTGCGATTACACGGAGCCCTTCAAGGCGTCATTTGCGAACGCTCCCTTCGATGGTTCTGCCCTCTTTGGCAAAACTGTTCGTGATACCTTGACCCAGAGCGAAAAGGACGGGAAGACGCTGTCTGCCGTCGGAATCCACTTCTCTGTGCCCCAGAGGCCCTATTCTAGGAACCAAAAGGGCCAGAAGAAGATGTGGTTCCGGAAGTCGCAGCAATCCCAGCCCGCTCCGGACAACCAGTCCTTCCGTGGCAGAGGAGGACAGGGAGGATGCCGCCCCAGGGGCAGAGGGGCTCCCAGGAACTTCGGGTCCAGAGAACCTTCTCTGAACGGCCCGCAGCAGCCCTGAGGGTTGCCCGGCTGCTCCACTCTGGAGGCAGTCGGGGACGTTTTTCGGAGCACCTAGCGGCATGGGAGTCCATAACATCAGACCGCTGGGTCCTCCAAATCATATCCAGAGGATACCGTATCCCATTTCATCACATGCCAAAATTGAAGTCCCTCCCCGACGTTCCACCCGGTCAGTGGGAGGCGCTGGCAGAAATTGGCCATCTGCTAAAGAAAAGAGCCATCCAGCCCGTCCCCCCAGACCAGATCGGATCAGGGTTCTACTCCAGGTTCTTTTTAGTGCCAAAAAAGACGGGGGATCTAAGACCAATTTTAGACTTTTCACTCTTGAACCTGGTAGTTCCCAAGGAGAAGTTCCGAATGGTTACGTTGCAGTCTATTCTCCCCCTTCTGGGAGAAAATCACTGGATGTGCTCCATAGACCTCAAGGAAGCGTACTACCATATACTAATGGACAGGCGCTCCAGGAGGTTTCTCCGCTTCCGGCTGGGAGCCAGTCACTACCAATTCCGGGTCCTTCCCTTTGGTCTCACCACAGCCCCCAGGTACCAAAGTATTAGCAGTGGTAGCGGCCCACCTGAGGCTTCAGGGGGTGCAGGTCTTCCCTTACCTGAACGACTGGCTTCTCACCGCTCCAACAAGGCATCTACTATTATTGGCGCGAGATTCCTTTCTCCATCTACCTCCCCGTCTGGGCATCACGATAAATACAGAAAAATCCAACCTAGCACCCACGCAGTTCATAGATTTTATTGGTGCCAGGTTAGACACGAGACAGTTAAGAGCCTTACTCACTGCGGACAGAATTCAGAATCTGCAGCTCCAGGTGCGGGCCATTCTCCACTCCAGCTCAGTTCCGGCGGAGTTGGTCCTGAGGGCTCTAGGGTCCATGGCGGCAGCGATAGCTCTTCTTTCTCTCGCCAGGTTCAATATGCGCATCCTTCAATGGACACTCCTAGTTCAGTGGTCGTATCTTGCTCTTCCTATGCATCATCCCATTGTGATCAGCAAGGCTTGCAAGCGGTCCCTCCTGTGGTGGCTCCACTCTCCAGATCTCCACGGAGGCCGCCCCTTTTGTGCTTCTCCCCCTCTCGCCACAGTGACCACGGACGCCTTCCGCCTCGGGTGGGGGGGGCATTTTGCAGGCCGGACGGTCCAAGGCACGTGGAACGATTCAGAGACCTTACTGCATATCAATGTTCTAGAGATGAGAGCAGTGCTCTTAGCGTTGCTAGCACTTCAGGCCTTTCTTCCCTTGGGAACTATTGCGATTCAGTCGGACAACATGTCTGTCGTCTGGTATATCAACAAACAGGGAGGAACCAGGTCTTACCCTCTTTGTCGAGAAGCCATGAGAGTGTGGGAATGGGCAATCTCCACCAACCGCTTTCTCATAGCAACGCATATTCCGGGTCGGTCCAACATCCTTGCGGACAAACTCAGTCGCACCATTCTCTCCCCTTACGAGTGGTCTCTCAATGCTCAGGTAGCGAAACGCATCTTCGCACGGTGGGGAACTCCTTGTTGCGATCTTTTTGCGTCTCCCTCAAACACCAAGTGCGACAGTTTTTTCGCTCTAATATCTCCTCCCGGAGATACCCCAAGAGACGCTCTGGTGCATGCTTGGCCACCCGGCCTTCTTTATGCTTACCCCCCTTTGCCTCTGATGCTCCAAGTTCTTCAGAAAGCCTCTCGGTTGGGGTGCAGAATGATTCTCATTGCCCCATTTTGGCCTCGACAGATCTGGTTCCCTTTCCTAAGGTCTCACTCAGTGAATCCTCCTTGGATTCTAGATCCCATTCCGGATCTGATATCTCACCCATCCCACCTGTCAACCCCGAATCTGGACAACCTGAAGCTGACTGCTTGGCTGCTCCAGTTCCACTCCTGATCAGGACTCCCGGTATTTCGTCTCCTGTTAAGGCCATCCTGGTGGCGGCTCATAAACCATCGACCAGGAAAGTTTACCGCAGTAAGTGGAAACGATTCTCCATTTGGGCGGAGCGGCAAGGTCTAGACCCCTTCACAGTTCCCCTTCCTCTGGTACTTGACTTTCTAACCACTCTTTTTAATGATGGTGCCAGCAGTTCCACGGTCAAAGTGCAACTTGCGGCAATTTCTCACTATCATATTGGTCAAGACTCCAGCCCACTGATGTCTGCCAAATTGTGTAAGAGTTTCCTAAAAGGTACTTTTCTTCTCAGACCCCCTGTAAAGCAAGTGGTTCCTCCTTGGGACCTTTCTCTGGTCCTTCAGGCCTTGACCGCTCCCCCTTTCGAACCTGCGGCTACGGTAGATCTGAAATTTTTATCTTTCAAGACGGCCTTTTTAGTAGCTATTACCTCGGCCAAGAGAGTTTCAGAACTTCAAGCCTTATCCGTCAAGCCTCCCTAATTGGTCTTTCATCCGGACCGTGTATACCTCAGGACCAACTTGTCCTTTCTTCCTAAGGTAGCTTCTGAAGCAAATATTAATCAATCTATTAACCTCCCTGTTTTCTTTCCTAAATATCAAAACAAAGGTGAATACAAGTTACATTCCTTAGATGTTCACAGGCAACTTAGATTTTATCTGAACAGGACAGCTGGTCATAGGCAATCTGACCAGTTGTTTATTTCCTTTGCTAAATTCAATTTGGGTAAACCAATTTCCAAAGTCTCCTTATCACGCTGGATTTCGCAGTGCATCTTATTGGCTTATCAAGCTTCTGGAAGGCCCGCACCGGAGGGAGTACATGCCCATTCAACCCGGTCAGTTTCTACTTCAGCGGCCTTTAAAGCTAGGATTCCTCTGGATGATATTTGTTCAGCAGCCACTTGGGCTTCATCTCATACCTTTATCTCCCACTACAAGTTGGATATTACATCTAGAGGTAGAGCATCCTTTGGCTCCTTGGTGCTCGGAATATCCTTCCATGATGGCCGCCCAAGATTCAGGTAGCTGGGGACTCTGTCCCACAGGTTGCAGACAAATGAATCTCCTACTTCAGATTTAGAAGTTATGTACTCACCATAACGTTCCATCTGAGTAGGTGTGTTCATTTGTCTGCAACCATCCCACCCTCCTATCCCCCCTGGCCTTGTCAGTTTCCTGCATATTATGTGTTACCCTTTTTAGGGTATTTCTATTGTTGGCAAACTCGATCTGAGGTCATGTAGGGAGAGCAGGGCATTATGGGTGAGGGGAGGAGCTGAGAGCTCGGATCCATAGCTGGAAAACCATGCCGGTTCGGATCCAATATCGGATCCATAACCCACAGGTTGCAGACAAATGAATACACCTACTCAGATGGAACGTTATGGTGAGTACATAACTTCTAATTTGTCCCAGGAGTTCCACCTGTGTCCCCCATTGGCAGGGGCGACAGGTGCTGATTGGGGGTTTCTTTTTTGGGGAAACTCTTGGCTAGGCTTTTAACGGCCCCAGGGCCATTAGCCTAGTAACCTCCTATGATCCTGTGAAGAGTTTCATAGGAGTTCATAAGAAATGATCTAGAACTGCTGTTATCCATTTTGTCTAAAATGTTTACTTTTGTATGCTTGTCTTGGATGATTAACCAGGTTTATCCAGAAATTCCAGTAATTTAATTTTTCAATTGTACTGATAAGCTCTGTTTTAGAAAAGACCAGCAAATAATCCAACAAAGACAGCCATCAGACAATGAACCAATATATGTAAATCTTTATTATCCAGCAAAGGTCAGCTTTTGTGGGACTTCATCAGACTGTGGTTGGATAATAAGGATTTATATGCTGGTTCATTGTTTGTCTGCTGTCTTTGTTGGATTCTTGGTTTGTTTTGTGTTGGCTTGGGGGATTTGTTAAGAAATGTCTTTATCCGAATGGATTGACTAAAGGTAGGGCTTTTAATGTCATTGCATATCTTTTTGTAGCACCAGTGACTTGGATCTGGAGAGAGACTTGGGCATTAGAAGTCTAGCTGAGGGGAAGAAGGGAAATGCTGAAGTGTGTAATTGCTGATGTTCATCGTGCATACAGCTGCAGTCATCACACTTGGGTTATCCTGCCGTCAGGTGGGTCCTCGTCAGGTGGGTCCTCGGTTGGCCGAATTCCAAAGTCTAGGTCCGGCGTCGGTTGTCATCGCTTCTTCCCTGACGTCAGTGCGGCAGGGGTATAAAAGAGGCAGCTGACGCTATTTTCTCTAGTCTTTCTTGCCGTGCGGTACCCGAAGCAGAAGCAGTTCGCAAGTGCCGGTCGGCCAGCTCCTGAGATTTACGAATAGTATTTCAGCCGTAGTCTTCTTTAAAGCTAAGTACCCTGTTGGGGAAACTTTTCTTGCCTCAGACCGATGTCAGACAAAGTTAATAAATGCATTTCTTGTGGGAAGCAAATACCGCATAAGGATTTTCACTCTTACTGTATATCTTGCTTAGGGCCAGACCACGACATCTCGGCCTGCCGTTTTTGTGCTAGGTTTAACAAGCGCACTATTAAGCGCCGGGCGGAGTTCGCCCTTCATTATTTTGGCAAAAAATTTAATTATATCATGTCGTTGGATGCACTGACACCAGTTTTAGGCAAAAAAACGCAAGGATAAGGACAGACATCCGAGGCCTGCACCGAGTACTGAGATCACGCTTAGGCTGACTACTGGTTCTCCGGTTCTCAGCGATGCGCCTACGCAGCCTCTGACTACTGATGAAACTACTTTACTGGCGACTTCAGTACCCGAAGTCGCAGGATCCTCGGTCTCCATTCCCACTGCAGATACCGACGCCACTCTTGGCGGGGAAACCGAAAATTTAGCGAGGCCTGCCATTTCTGAAGGCGTTTTCAGGCCTACCACCTCCTCTATTAAATTGTTCACTAAATCTAAAGCTGCAATGAAAATCAAAAAACAGGGTCCTCAGACCTCCTCTCAAGGCCCCATGCCTAAGAAACAGATGCTTAAAATGGCTGAGGATTTGATTACTCTCATCAGGGGTTCTCAACCCCCCTCAGACAAAAGACCCAGGTTGGAGGAAGACTACCCTTCCTCAGACCAGGCTTCTATTACCTCAGACCATTCTGAGGACCAGGATTACGCCTATTCCCCATTTGAAGACTCTGATGCTGAGGAGTCTATTCCCTCGGTCTCCCCCCCTGAGGACTACTCTTTTGGGGAAACCTTGCATACATTGAGAGAGCACTTCCACTGGGAGGGCCAAGATTATTCAGATTCCAAGAAAAGGCTCAGGGAATTTCTACTACTTCCCCAGCATAGGCCCTTTGCTATTCCTCCTGTCTTAGATATTTTGGATGATGTGTACACAGAAGCCAGTCTTAATCCAGTCTCATTACCTCCCGCCCCTGTTAAACCAGGCAGATGTTACCGGGTTCCTGATTCTCACCAGTTCCTTTATAAAAGCCATACTGCTGACCCAGAAACAATTTCACAGGGTCCCAAGGGGATTAAGGCCTCTACTGCTAAAAACCCTTTACCTTCAGAGAGAGATTCCAGAGCATTAGAAAGGTGGGGGGAAAAGGTGTATACATCAGCCACTTTAACCATGAGGGCATTAAACTGTCAATTTCATATGTTAAAATACCAACAGTTCTTGCTATCTCAGCTGAAAAGCAAAATGACGCAAACAGAACAACCAGACTTGAAAGAGTTGCAGGATTTCTTGCATGGAGCAGAACAAGTGGGGAAACATACCTTGCAGTGTGGTTTTGATGCTTTAGAGGCCTCATGTAGAGGTGCTGTCACGGGGTCTGTCATACGTAGACATGCTTGGCTCAAAGAGCAAGCCTTACCAGATCATGTCAAAGCAAAATTATTAGATGCACCACTACAAAAAGATGTATTGTTCGGTGTTAAAGCTGAGGAGGTACTAAAGAAAATGGAGGAAAAAGCGAAATCTATGCAAAAAGTTAAAGATTTCATGCAGGTACAGCCTCCACGCTTCAGCAGAAACTGGCCTTCAAAAAATTGGTTCTTTCCAGCCACGGACAGACCCCAAAGGGGCAGATACAGGCGCCCAAAGGGTAGAGGACAACCTCAAGGATCTTACAGGGCTAGACAGTGGCAAACACCAGCCCCAAGAGGTGGAGAAGATAGACCACAGTCATTTAGAAAACAGACGCAATGACTTTCCCCTATGCCTGCCAAACAAAGCTATAATGGCAGCACCTTTGGGTGGAAAACTGGCCTTATTTTCAAAAAACTGGCACATTGTTACAGAGGACAAATGGATTCTGGATATTATAGACAGAGGCTACAGGTTCCACTTTCACACCCTTCCAAAAAAGAGAGGCATGCCAAACCTGCCACAAAATCAATGGGCAGAGGCACAAAGGCAAAATTCCGCTCTCATGGATATGACAGCAATTCAAGAGGTACCTGGAAAAGAACAAGGTCAAGGTTTTTATTCAAGGCTTTTTTCTGGTACCAAAGAAGGACAAAGATTGGAGACCCATCTTAGACCTATCTATTCTAAACACATATCTAGAGGTACCAAAATTCAAGATGCTCACATTACAGCAGCTTCTTCCCATGCTGGGCAAGGAGTCTTGGCTGGTAACATTGGACCTCAAGGAGGCATACCTGCATGTCCCTATCAGACAAGATTGCAGAAGATACCTCAGATTTCTTGCAGGTTCAACCCATTACCAATTCTCTGCATTGCCCTTTGGCTTATCTACTGCACCCAGAGTGTTTACGAAATGCCTGGCATCAGTAATTGCCTTCTGCAGACAACAAGGAATCCAAATTTACCCATATCTGGACGACTGCCTGATCCAAGCAGACAGCAAGGACATTCTACTGCAACATCTGGCGTTTGTAATAAAACTGTTAAAACTGCCTGGGGTACACAGTGAACAAAAGAAATCAAAACTAATACCTTCTCAACAGATAAGTTTCCTGGGTGCCAGCTTAAACACAACGACCCAGATGGCCTACCTCACCCCAGGCAAACAAGGGCAACTGTCTCAATACTACAGAATGGCAACTTTAACCAGGCTAACTGCAAGGAAAATCCTGCAGGCTTTGGGGTTCATGGCATCTTGTATCCTACTAATACCATTTGCAAAGCTGCATATGAGGAAACTACAATGGTACCTAAAAAACTTATGGTCTCAACACAGCCACAGCTTGGAAACAATTATACCACTTATTCCATGCCTTCAAAGGGAATTTTTGTGGTGGGCTCAAGCATGCCAAAGAAACACAGGTCTTCCTTTCTGCTTACCACAAGCAACTCAAATCATCACAACAGACTACGCCTGGGGAGCACACATGGCAGGTCAGTGCATTCAAGGAAAATGGTCCCAAAAAGAGATGCACCTACACATCAACCAAAAGGAGATGCTAGCCTTGCAATATGCTCTTATGACCTTCAAAGACCTACTGCATCCATGCCAGCTATTAATAAGTACAGACAATCATGTGGTACATAAACAAACAGGGGGGAACGCATTCATACCCCCTGTGCAGGCAAACCATGACCCTGTGGAACACAGCACTGGAATTACAAATTCAACTACAGGCACAATTTCTGCCAGGAAAGGAAAACACACTGGCAGACAACTTAAGCAGAAATATGACAGACCCACACGAATGGAAGTTGCATCCTTAAGTCTTCTCAAAGATAACTCAAGCATGGGGACAGCCAGACATAGATCTATTTGCTACCCACAGAAATTACCAGTTGGAGAAATTCTGCTCAAGGACCTATCATCCACAGGCCTGGAAAGTGGACGCACTCTCTTTTCAATTGGACAACATTGACAGTCTATGCCTTCCCGCCTCTACCTCTACTGGCCAAAGTCCTATTAAAAACCAGAGCAGAGAGGCCACAAATGATTCTCATTGCTCCAGACTGGCCACGACAGCACTGGTATCCTCTCCTAAAGAGCCTGTCACACTCACCACCATGGATCCTTCCACAAGTTCCTCTTCTTTTGTCCCAGCACAATTACAAGACCCTACACAGCCAACTCTAAATCTAGCTGCATGGATAATACCTTAATTTGCCAACAGACCCTCCTCTCCAAGGAGGTACAAGAAGTCATCTTGAAGGCCAGGAGACCCTCTACTAGAAAAACCTACTCCGCCAAATGGAAACGATTTTGTTCCTGGAATCAAGCTAAGGGTCAGAATCCTTGGGTAATAAATATACCTCAGATTTTACAGTACCTAGCTGAAATGTTAAACAGTGGCCTTTCCTTCTCTTCCATCAAGATCCACACTTCAGCCATTTCAGCACAGTACAATACGGATCCTCCTTTATTCTCACATCCTCTTTTAAGGCAGTTCCTCAGAGGGGTAAAAAATATACAACCCCCACGGAAACCACCAGCTCCAGCTTGGGACCTCAACTTCGTATTGGAGAAGCTGACACTGCCTCCTTTTGAGCCGGCTGCTACAGCAGAGCTACAGTACTTGTCATGGAAAACAGCCCTCCTTCTGGCTATTACCTCAGCACGCAGGGTTTCGGAGCTACAGGCCCTCATGGCTGTGCAACCATTCATCATTTTTCATCAGGACGGGGTTTCCTTACGAACCAACCCTACCTTCATGCCAAAGGTAGTATCCAGTGTGGCTTTGAATCAGACTATTCATTTACCTACTTTTTATCCAAATCCACAGAACAAAGGAGAAAGGCTACTACATTCCTTGGACATTCACAGGCAACTTCGTTATTACCTGGACAGAACAAAGTCATTCAGAAAATCTGAGCAGCTCTTTGTGTCCTATGCTACAGGTGCTCAAGGAAAGGCTATTTCCAAACAGACTATTTCAAAATGGATAGCTCACTGCATACTCTTTTGTTATTCATTTCATGGAAAATCAGTGCCTGTATACATCAGATCCCACTCCACCAGGGCTACAGCTACCTCAGCAGCTTTCCTCAGGGGGGTCCCTACCAAGGACATTTTGGAAGCAGCAACTTGGAGTTCAGTGCACACTTTCTCCAAGCACTACCACCTTCCACTATACTCAAAATCTTGAGCGGGCTTTGCCACAGCAGTCCTGCAGGGCATTCTAGCCCCTCCTAATTCCGCTTAGTACCAGCCACCCTTACTTAGCTTTGGGATTCTACCCAAGTGTGATGACTGCAGCTGTATGCACGATGAACATAGTACAGTTTTGTACCTACCATAAATGTAGATGTTCGAGTGCTCATACAGCTGCAGTCCAGGTTACCCTCCCTCCATCCCCTCTTAGGACAGGGCTTATGCCAAACACCCTTATCATACAACCTATTTGGGGTATTCCTTTATGGTGTATTTGCTTGCAACTACTGTTTTGATTTATCTACTTATGTATGTTTGCATAACATCATGATGTTCTTCGTCTTCCATTGCTGCAGTCCTGACTATTGGGTATAGTCCGCGTCCCAGTCGGCCCGAATACCAGAGTATAAGGCTGACGTCGGTCAGGGCGCATTAGACTGACGTCAGTACGTCAGGGTACTAATGCGCATGACCGACGTCATATCCTCAGTCTTTTTTGCCGCATGGTCCGATGCAGAAGCAGTTTTGCGAGTGCAGGTTGGCGTTCTGAAATACTTCCGAAACCGGAGTTTCAGACCGAAACAGAGTTGGCTAAGTACCCCGTTGGGGAACATTTTGGTTTTTCTTGCCTCAGTATTTTACCGGATGTCAGAAAAAGTGAATAACTGTATTTCTTGTGGGAAACAGATACCTCATAGGGATTATCATACCTTGTGTATACCTTGTTTAGGGCCTGAGCACGACGTTGTTGGTTGCCGCTCTTGTGCTAGGTTTAACAAACGCACTATTAAGAGGAGGTTAGACTGTGCCAGGTTAGTGTTTGGGAAGCGTTGCAATTATAAAATGCCGCCGGATGCTCCGACGCCCGCTTCCTCCAAGAAGCGCAAGGATAAAACAGTGAAGCCTAGGGTTGAGGAACCGGCAGTCCAGGACGTCGGTTCTTTAGAAGGCTCAGTGGAGCCGGAGGTTTTGCCAGGAGTTTCCATGGAGTCCCAGGCAGAAACTATACTCTTACAGGATGTGCCTTCTCAGGAGGTAGGCCAGGCTGTGGGGGCTTCTCAGGTGACTGTTCTTCCCTCTCTTCCCAAGGTAGTTAGGGCCTCTCCTTCTGTTGCCAAAACTTCTATGAGAGGTAGGCCTACTTCAGCTTCAGTGGGGCTTCTCCTACCATTTCAGGTTCTGTACCTAAGAAACATATGCTTAAGATGGCAGAAGATTTGATTACTATGATTAGGGGTTCTATGCCCCGCCTGATAAGAGGCCTAGGTGGAACCGAGTTTGATTGTTTTGAACAGTGTTCTGAGGCTTCAGAATCTTCTGTGGAAGATTTGCAGGAGTATCCTACCTATTCTGATTCTGATGTGGATGATTCCACTCCTACAGCGTCTCCACCTGAGGATTTCTCATTTTCAGAGACTTTGCATTCCATGAGGGAGCACTTTAAATGGGAAGGCCAGGATTACTCTGACTCTAGGAAAAGGCTTCGGGAGTTCTTGTTTTTACCCCAGCATAGGCCTTTAGCTATTCCTCCTGTGTTGAATGTGGTGGAAGATGTTTTTGCAGAGGCTTCCTGAACCCTGACTCTTTGCCTCCTGCTCCTGTTAAGCCTGATAGGTATTATAGGGTGCCCAAGCTCATAAATATTTGTTTAAGAGTCCTAGGGCGGACCCAGAAACTATTTCTCAGGGGCCTAAGGGTGTAAAAGCTTCTGTGGTTAAAAATCCTGTCCCCACTGATAAAGAGGCGAGGGCTTTGGATAGGTGGGGAAAGAAAGTGTATACTTCTTCCACTTTAGCCATGAGAGCTTTGAATTGTCAGTTTCACATGTTAAAATATCAGAATTACCTTCTTTCACAATTGAAATCTAAGGTGGATGCTTTGGCGGAAGGTATTGAGTGTAAAGAGTTGCTGGATTTGGTTCATGTGTCTGAACAAGTGGGTAAGCATTCTTTGCAATGTGGTTTTGATGCTGTACAGGCCTCCTCGAGGGTGGCTGCTACCAGCTCTGTTCTTCGCAGGCATGCCTGGTTGAAGGATCAGAATTTAGCTGAGCATGTTAAGACAAGGATTTTGGATGCTCCTTTACAGTCTGATGTGTTGTTTGGTTCGCCTGTGGAAGCTGTTTTAAAGAAAATGGAGGACAAAGCTAAGTCTATGCAAACTGTTAAAGATTTTTGCAGGTGCAGCCACCGAAATTTAGTAGAAATTGGCCTGCTAAGGGGTGGACATATCCTGCTTATGATTCTCAGTCTAGGGGTAGGTCTAGACGTGGTAGGGGCAGGGCTCAAAGTTCTTTTAGGCCTAGAACAGGGAGTTCACCTGCTCAGACTTCTGGTGAGGGCAGGGGTCAGTCCTTTCGTAAACAGACCCAATGACCTGTTTTTTCAGCTGCCAGCAGATTCACGTCTGGCAGCTCCTTTGGGGGGAAGACTGTCTCTTTTCAAAGAAAATTGGGATTTAATTACTCACGACAAATGGGTGTTGGATATCATTCACCACGGTTACAGATTTTATTTCCATACAATGCCCCCTTTCAAAGGCATGCCAGACGTTCCTCCTCTACAAAGAAAAGAGGCTCACAAGCAAGTTTTACAGTTACTTCACATAGGGGCCATTCAGCCAGTCCCTGTGTCAGAGAGGGGCCTAGGATTTTATTCTCGCCTGTTCCTTGTACCAAAGAAGGGGAACACGTGGAGACCAATTTTGGATTTATCTCTCCTCAACACGTTTTGGACATTCCCAAGTTCAAGATGTTGACGTTACAACAGCTTTTACCTCTGCTGGGCAAAGATCACTGGATGGTAACTTTAGATCTCAAGGAAGCTTACCTTCATGTGCCTATAAGGCTAAGTTGCAGAAAGTATCTGCGGTTTCGAGCTGGAAATTCTCATTATCAGTTCTCTGCATTGCCCTTTGGCTTATCTACTGCCCAGAGTATTCACAAAGGTTCTGGCTCCAGTGATAGCTTACTTCAGGCTTCAAGGAATTCAAATCTATCCTTACTTGGACGACTGCCTGATTCTGGCTCAAGAAAAGGAAGACCTTCTACAGCATCTGGAATATGTTATAGCAGTGCTAAGATGCCTAGGGTATTCTGTGAACGAAATAAAGTCCAGTCTAGTACCCTCTCAAGACATGTGCTTTCTGGGTGTAAGACTGAATACAGCAGCCCAGATGGCCTTTTAACCCCGGACAAACAAAAGAGTCTGTCACTTTACTTCCATCAACTATCTCATCAGTCCGTGCTGACTGCAAGGACAGTCCTTCAAGCATTAGGGTTCATGGCATCTTGTATTCTGGTGCTTCCCAATGCCAAACTGCATATGAGGAAGCTACAGTGGTATCTCAAAGATGTATGGACACAGCACTGCCAGGATTTGGACACTGTCATTCAAATAATACCTTGCATTCAAAAGGAATTTCTGTGGTGGGCTCAGGAATGTCACCTAAACAAGGGACTCTCTGTGACCCGGCCAGAGGCAAGTCAGATTCTAACGACAGATGCCTCGGACATTGCTTGGGGAGCTCATCTAAATGGAAAGTGGATACAAGACAAGTGGCCTGCCAGACTACAGCATCTACATATCAACATGAAGGAGATGTTAGCAGTCCAGTTTGCATTAATGGCTTTCAAGGAGTTACTTCTTCCAGGGCAGGTGTTGATTCTAACAGACAACACAACTGTCATGTGGTACATCAACAAGCAAGGGGGAACACATTCTTATCCTCTATGCAGGCAAGCAATGATTTTATGGGAGACTGCTAAGCTTGCAACTAACTCTTCAGGCAAGGTTTCTGCCAGGAGCACAGAACTCCTTAGCAGATGTGTTAAGCAGACAAATCATGGATCCCCACGAGTGGAAACTGGATCTTCATGTATTTCAGAAACTGACAGTGTCATGGGGAACTCCAGACATAGATCTGTTCGCTTCTCCACTAAACCACCAGCTGCCAAAGTATTGCACAAAGGGGTTTCATCACACAGCTTGGAAAGTGGATGCTCTGTCTTTCAGTTGGAAAAACCTTCATGTGTATGCCTTTCCACCTCTACCGCTTCTTCCAAAGGTACTATTAAAGGTCAGACAAGACAGGCCAAGGGTGATTTTGATAGCTCCAGATTGGCCTCGGCAACACTGGTACCCACTACTACGGAGTCTGGTAAAGAAGCCTCCATGGCCTTTACCTCTGATTCCTCATCTGTTATCTCAGAAGGACGGTCATCTGCTCAATGTCAAGCTTCACTCTCTTCATCTAACAGCCTGGCATATTCTGTGTTGAAACACAGCAGGTCTCAACTTCCTCAACAAGTTTTAAATGTGATTATGGAAGCTAGAAGGCCTAGTACAAGGAGAGTGTAATGAAAAATGGAAGAGATTTTTATTTTGGAGTACAGCACAGAATTTGGAGATTTCAGAGCCTAATTTGAGTGTGGCTCTTCAATATCTTACTGAATTATTGGACAAAGGATTGTCCTTCTCTTCCATAAAGATTCATGCTGCAGCAATTTCAGCTCACTATGATTGTGACCCACCTTTGTTTTCGCATCCTTTGTTCAAGCAGTTTCTTAGAGGGGCAAAGAATATAAGACCCCCACGTAGAGCTCCTACTCCTGCTTGGGATCTCAATTTTGTGTTGGAAAAACTTACTCTACAACCTTTTGAGCCTGCAGCTACTGCTGAATTGAAATATTTGTCATGGAAGACTGCTTTTCTGTTGGCTATTACTTCTGCAAGAAGGGTGTCTGAGTTGCAGGCCCTTATGGCAGTAGAGCCTTTTTTGATTTTCCATAAGGACAGGGTATCATTACGTACTAATCCTTCCTTTATGCCTAAGGTGGTTTCTAGTGTGGCTTTAAACCAAACTATTCATTTGCCTACGTTTTTGCAGATCCTCAAAATAAAGGGGAAAAGATTTTGCACACTTTAGATGTACACAGGCAATTGCGTTATTATTTGAGCAGGACTAAGGATTTTAGGCAGTCTCAGCAGTTGCTTGTTTCTTTTGCTTTGAGTTCACAGGGCAAGCCTGTGTCAAAACAAACTATTTCTAGGTGGATTGGCTTTTGCATTGCATTTTGTTATTCCCATCATGGCAAGGAGATACCAGCTGGGATTAGGCCTCATTCCACTAGGGCTACTGCCACTTCAACAGCATTTCTAAGGGGTGGCAACTAAGGATATTCTGGAAGCAGCTACTTGGAGTTCAGTGCATACTTTCTCTAGGCATTATCACCTTCCTATATACTCTAAGACTAGGGCTGGTTTTGCCACAGCTGTTTTACAAGGCATGTTGTCAGCTCCTACTACTTTATAATTTGCCAGCCTCCCTTACCTCTGCTTTGGGATTCTACCCAATAGTCAGGACTGCAGCAATGGAAGACGAAGAACATAGTACAGTTTTGTACCTACCATAAATGTAGATGTTCGAGGATTCCATTGCTGCAGTCCAATTTACCCTCCCTCCTTCCCTCTGTGTTTAGGGGTGGTTGTGTAGGTGAGTTTACATGCTTATATTTTTATATACATATATTGTTGTATATATTATACATGTTTTTGGTGCAGGTTGTTTTGGACTTGTCTTTTGGGTCTTCTGACATCTGGGGCAAGAAAAGACTGAGGATATGACGTCGGTCATGCGCATTAGTACCCTGACGTACTGACGTCAGTCTAATGCGCCCTGACCGACGTCAGCCTTATACTCTGGTATTCGGGCCGACTGGGACGCGGACTATACCCAATAGTCAGGACTGCAGCAATGGAATCCTCGAACATCTACATTTATGGTAGGTACAAAACTGTACTTTTTGCCTTCCTTTCTGGGGGCACCTGACATCTGGGGCAAGAAAAACTGAAGAAAATGGCTTCGGCTGCCTCTTTTATACCCCTGCCGCACTGACGTCAGGGAAGAAGCGACAACAACCGACGCCGGACCTAGACTTTGGAATTCGGCCGACCGAGGACCCGCCTGACGGCAGGATAACCCAAGTGTGATGACTGCAGCTGTATGAGCACTCGAACATCTACATTTATGGTAGGTACAAAACTGTACTTTTGAGCTCATCTTGCCATTCCAAAGAATGCAATGGTAGTACATGACAACTGTCACAGCAACCATTTAATCATGCGTGTGTGTGTGTGTGTGTGTGTGTGTGTGTGTATGTGTATAAATATATATATGTGTGTATATATATATATATATATATATATTATATATATATATATATATATATATATATATGTATATATGTGTAATATATATATATATATATATATATATATATATATATATATGGATGCACATATATGTATGTATATTTATGGTTGTAGTCTGTAAGAGTGAATGCTTTTACAGGTTTGTTTTTCAACCTTTTGGCTGCTTCCTCTGCAAGACTGCAGACCAATGGGGTCTGGGAATTTGCCCTTTCCCTGCTTTTGTGCAATCTCAGAATTGATGTATACTATGCAGGGGGTGTGGGGGTACAGGGAGTGGCTTGCCCATCTGCAAAATGTTTTTTATTGTCTTTTCCCATTTTGATCTTTTATCTTCAGTCTAAAAAGATCACACATTCTTTTCGCTCTTATGACAGTTTGCTTAATAATGAGACAATTTACAACTTTCTTTCTCTATCATAGCTGACACCTTTGTTTTTTTCCAAAAACAGTTTTATTAACGGACAGTCCAGGCTGCCTTCAATTGATAAAAGTATAATGTTGTGACTATTTAAAATGAAAACGTCTTAGGGTCCATGCAAAATAAAGAAAATCTTGTGTAATTTCCAGCCCCTGGTTACTCTGGGCTTTTCTGTGATGCAAGTAAAGGCTTTCATAATCTCATTTTAAAATAATATTGTAGCATCTTGGTGATTAAAAAACACAAATGGAAAAATAGTCTTAGCTCCAGTGTTAGACATAAAGATCACCAAGACTCTTCTCTGATTAGCTGGCCACTTCAGAGCAAATGTTTAGTCTCAGTTGACACACTCGTCCAGACATTTTTGGAATCTTGTTCTTTCTTTACTCTTCTCTCATTGCGTCCATTATTTTGCCAAACTTGCTCTTTCTCTTAACCACCTTGAAGTTGCATCTGAGGGCAGTTTTACATGGGGCAGATGTTTTCCCCTTAAAGGGTGTGCTCAGTAATCACTGTAGTCTAACCAATTGTGGCTGTAGATTTCACAGAGGTATTACACAAGTTACAAAAAGTCACAATTCAGATTATAAATAAAAAAAAATTATGCTCATTTCGAATTATGTAAGTGTGTGTGTATTTATATATATATATGTGTATATATATATATATATATATATATGTGTGTGTGTATGTATGTATATATGCATGCATACATGCAAGTATGTTATGTATATGTATTTGTTCTAATAGCCTGCTATAGATAAAATGTGTAGTAACACATCTAGTAACACTGCCTAGGATTTTTTATCATCATTCTTGGCTTGTAATCATAACTTTAGTAACTTCCTTTGGACATTATCAGAGCTTTATAAATTTCCTCTAAACCTAATTATACTATGTGTTATAGGTTCACCCACTGTGCAAGTAAAACCGAGATACACCTGCAATTCTCAAACACTGTACACTGTACCTTTCAACTGTACCATTTCCTGCAGCATATAAATATTTTTAACAACATTATGCCATCTTCTATAAATTTCCTTTTTGCAGTTCTATATAATTTCTGAGGCAGAAGCCAGGCAGTGTTTTTAATACTTTCCAGTCATAGAAAATTAAGTCCAAGATATACAGCTACATGTAGAAAGCGTCGTTACAGGTTTGTCCTTTCTCCACATATAGAATTAAAGTTATCATCAGTCTGTTGACCTTTGATTTATTACTTGTGTAGTGTCACTTTATTTATACTATTGTAGCTTTCTAGATATATATATGTATATCTGTGTGTGTGTCTGTACCTGTAGTGGGGCTTTTGGCATTTAGAACTAGGCAGAGCACTATCTTCCTACCTGTATTACAGAAGACAAACTGTATCAAAAAGCTGAGCTAGTGCCTTGCTGCAGTTATGCGTGCGTTTGCGCGTGTGTGGACACACACACACACGCGTGCACACACATACACACACACGCGCGCGCACACACACACACACACACACACACACACACACACACACACACACACACAAACAAACACATACACGCACACACAAACAGCCACTGTGACTCCCCTACACAAACGTAGCCACTTTACAGACCTAGGTAATTGTAGGCCCATTACCTTTATGCAAAGCCATGTAACATATCATGCCTAGCAGGATTTATTTATGCAAATATAGACAATTTAACTGATGTAGACCCCACTGAGTTTGGTTTTGTGAAGAGCATGTCCTGTCTCCTGAACCTAATAAACTTCTTTATAAAAAAAGTTACGGGGACTGTGGACAGAGGTCACTCTGTCCATACGACCTCTCTTGACCTGGTTATGACATTTGACACTATACCTCATGCTGGTGTTCTTGAAAATTTAGACAGTTAATTTAACAGATCCCAACTTGAAAGCTGCTGGTACTGTCTCTGAACATAAAATTTTAACTAGTGGGGGTACCATAGGGATTATTGTTGGCCCTTTCCTTTTTGGCATTTATTTTGCAGACATCTAAGCCAATGTCCCAGAAATGTGTCAAATGATATTTGCCGATAAGTGCAAGCTGGGCACCGTTATCCACTAATCTGCTGATACTGAAGTACCACAACAAAGGCTAGAATATGCACATGTAGGTTTTCTACCTGTGGGTTTTACAGGACTTCTGCAAAATATAGACGTCTTGGTATTAAACTAGTAAGGCTAGATTCTCAGTGGGAATGCATGGATAGGCTGCTAAAGATCCTTACAGATCAATATTTTGGTAGTTGTGAGCCTACAGCTGGTATACTGAAGACTGTTCATAGGTGTTTACTAGGCTAATAACCATAAGGGCGTTTATAAGTCTAGCCATGTATCCTATCTCTGACAAGTTGTAAGCAGAGGTTTGGGCAGTGGCCTGGGACATGAATCTTTTACAGGCTGTTTGTGGCCATTAGAGACATAGGTGCCAAACTGTGGATGAATTTCCTGTTCCCCATCCAGTTGTTCAACTTACAATTGAATTGGGTTAGGGAGAAACTCTGCTAACATGGATGAGGAGCCTGTTCAAAAGAACGGGTAATCTCTGGGATACATACCTCTCTCTCCAACAGAACCTATTTATATCACAGACAAGGATTAAGTCTTTAGGTTGAGTAATTCTGGGGCTGTTTGTTTTGTGGATATGCAGGAAGTCCATCAGGGTGTGAGGTCTGACAATGCCTTGTATGCCAGGCATAGATCACCCCTCAGTAGCCTGTAGGAGACAGAATACAGGGATAAGGCCTTGAGATGGTCTGCATAAGATATGTCATTTTTGCCCTTTATATTCTTTTAGTGAGGAATGTCTGTGGGTGTTCTAACTGTTGGATGTGCCTGGTTAGGTACATACCTAAGAGGGCATTGTACTCCTTGATAGGTCTGATGAATGCCGAATACAGTGGAGCAATGACTTCCTTGGACCTAGAGGCCATACCTTTGTTTATAAGTTGCACAACATAAAATGATTTTCTTATTGCTGTAGACAGATGATGGTCAAAGGCTAGATTACTGTCAGTGTGTCCCCGAGTCCCTGATTATTGGGTCAACTGTTAATGGAGTTTTCAGTCTGATAGTTACCAGCATTGATGACTTCCCAAGGGATACTGTTATGCGTTTCTTGGCATTTTATTTGATTTTATGGTTGTGACAGCAGTTATTTGTCTGTGTCAGCCCTTCCTAGAGAACATTTGTGTCAGTGGGGGATTCTATGATTGCTCCTAATTTGCAATCATCTGCAAATTTACTCAGCCAGAAGCAATTGACATCTGCCTTGATTTCAGAAAAGTAAATGCCAAAATGAGCGGTCCCAGGACCAATCCCTGAGGAACACCACTTGTGACTGGGCTCTTTGTAGAGGTGAACTCCCCAATTCTAACTTCCTGAGTCCTGTCTGTGAGCCACCTGGCTATCCACTGGGTGACAAAAGGGTTATACCCTGTCTCTTGAGTTTGTCAACAATGCCTGAGTGAGGTATTATGTCACATGCCTTGGCCAGCTCAAGGTAGGCAGTGTGAATCATTTCACCCTCATCCATTGCTTTGGTGACATTCTCAAAGGAGTCCACCAGATTGAATAGGCATGACCTACCCTTGAAACCAAATTGGTTTGGGTCCAGTGTCTGGAGGTTTCTTATGTCATCTTTGATCTTTTCCGTGATAATTGTAACCATGGCTTTCCATATGAGACTAGTGAGACTTATGGGTCTGTAGTTGGCCCATATTTGTGCAGAAGAATTACTGTTACTGTTCTCCACTCTTGAGGCATGAAGCGTGTTTGGAGGCTACATACAGTTAAATAGCAACTCCAGAGGCCCTGATAGGTCATGTTTCATCCTATTTAGAAAGCATCCTGGGATACTGTCTGGAGTCATTGATACAGTGTTCTTGGTGTTAGAGAGCATTAAGGACTTGTTCCTTAGTGATGGCAGAGAGTTTTATTTGATGATATTTTCCTTGGGGGAGGGGTACGATTGGAGCTGAATTTATCAGGCAGTAAGTTTGCTATGCCTTCTGCTTCAGTATAGGTGTCTACATTAACAATGAGCTCTACACACAATTGTGTATTGCCTTTCAGGTTGCTGACATAGCTCGAGAATGCCTTGTGGTTGTCCCTGGCCTGGGAGGCTAAATGTATCTCAAATTTGGCTTTGGTAGACTTTATTTGTCCTCTGAGTTGTTTGTTTTTTTTGATGAGAGTACTTTTATCCTGCTGGGTGTTGTACCTCTTAATTTTGCCATGATTTTCTTCCTTCTGTTATACAGCCTGTTGATGTTGTGATTCCACCTGGGTGGCTTGTTTTTTGAGTTAGCTCTGTACTTCTTCCTGGTGGGTACAGGTGCCTCTATACAGCTATTAACATGCTTTTATAGAGTTTCTTTGAATATTTCCACATAGGCAGCAGTGTTTTCAGAGTTTATGGGGGCTTGAAATTTTTCCAGGTTATCAGTTAATAATAAGAAGTTAGCCTTAGAGTAGTTCCGGAACATTCCAGGGTTAGCTGGGGTTCCAGGTTTTATTTTTACTTCAAAAGAGACCATTTTATGGCCTGACCTTACACAGAAGATATTACACTAGAGGTTGTGCAGCACTCTCCCATATTAGTGAGGACCAGATCCAGTATGCTTGCACCCCTGGTCGTTATTATTGACTATCTGATCCAGAGAGTTTGTGTTTACAAAGTCCAGGAATCTCTGTGCCGGTACATTTGGTGTCATGTATGATTCTCAGTTAAAAGTGGGGTAATTAAAGTCACCCATGATTATGTTATCGGGTTTAATGATGATCGCTTCCAGTAAGTTTAAATAGATGTTATGGGTTTCTTGCGTCACATAGGATGACCTATAACTTGCAGATTAATGGTCTGGGATTTTGCCTATGGTGATTTGAATGTGGAAAAGCTCAAGTGCATTACCCTTTTTGACCAGCCTTGAGGTATATTTATTTTTTATGTAAATCAAGACACATCCACCTTTAGTCCCTGTCTGTGAAGTAGCTGGTCCAAATGTGTGGAAGGAATTATAGCCTTGCACTGCCAATGTGCTCTCAGTGGCTTTAAACAATGTCTCAGTGACAGCACAGATGTCCGCATTCTCTAGGGTGAGGACAGCTTATAAGGAGTGGAATTTTTTGTTTAGACTCCAATCTTTGAACAGTAACACCTGTAGATTTTCTTGGTTTGATTTGCTACATCAGCAGTACTTTCACTAGGGCATTGCCTACAAAAAGTTCTGTGGGCAATAACAGTGTTTAGCTAATATTCAGAAGCCTAGAGGGGAGAGGTGCAGATGATCTCTGATAAAACAGAGCTATCCTTTAACCATCTCCTTCCATGCTGACAAATCTTGCACCCTCTTAGTATGACATCGTAAACTAAGCCAATTATTAAAGTCAGTCATCTTCTGTTCCTATTATGGCATCATCCTTAGAGAAGGTAAAATGCTGCTCATTGGTAGGCTCATACCAGCCTGGGCACACACTCTTAAGAACTCCATGATGTCTCTTTTCATATAGTCTAGGAAGGTACATCCCAGGTAATTTACACCCACATAGACTGTGACTGAGTCATTCTTGCACTTGTGGTTTAATGACATGAGCGTGTAGAGAATATGGTGGATCCTGGCCTCTGATAATCAGTTTACCATGGTTTTCTCATTTTTCAGCCTGGTGAGAGGGACATCAGTGTGTCTCACAATGGAGTCTCCAATGACCAGAATGTTGGATTGTGCGGTGGCTTGCCTTATGGGCTTAGAAAAGTAGAGGCTCCATGAGATATAGCTGTAAGTGCTGATGTGGGTGTTGTTTTGAAAGAATGCATTCAGGGCTGCTGAGGGTATTAGATGTTATGTGATCCTATCTCGCCTACATTCTGTACTGACTCGGCACGCTATGCAGTAGAGCGAAGTCTCTAATTGGCTGAGCTATTCTATATCCCAGGATGCACCACCACTAATTCCCCAGATCTCGTTTGCCGCTTACAAAGCAAGGACGTGGTCTCGAGCTTGGCTGAGCTAAGTGCTTTCTTTATTAGGGTTTTCCTGTCAGGAATTTCTTAAAAATTAACCAAAAAGCTGTTTTAACAGCTATCGTTGTGTATGAGTGAGTTGTTTGAACTTTTTTGTGGTAAAATATTGTTTGTTCAGGGAAAGGTTTCCGTTTAAGTTAGAGGGGCCTTCCCCTCGAGCGTGAGTAGCCTTTTTTGTGTAGTGTTTCTGAGGTGATCAAGTTCCCGTTTTTAGTTAGAGGGTTCTTGGCCCTCCTGTTGTGTGACCAATACCTTTGGTTTTGTTCTGATTATTGTGTTTTTTGTCTAACTGTTTGGCATTATGTCTAAAGAACACAGACCCTCTGGATTTAAAAAATGCACTAGATGCAATTACAAAATGTCTATAACAGACGATCACTCCCTTTGCATGTACTGTTTAGGACCCAAACACCTTCAGGAGTCTTGTAGTGTGTGTCACACTTTTTCCTCTCGAGTCCTCCAAGAGAGGAAAAATAAATTGATCTTAAAAGGACTTATTAAGCCTACTTTTGAAGAGGCCTTATCTTCCTCTTCTTCTTCCTCTAAGAAAAAGAAATCGTCGGCTCCGACCAGCCCGTCGGAACCGACCACTAAGAAATCTAGGCAGGCTTCTCCATCGGCTCCATGGACTTCGGAGCCGAGGGCGGAATGGTCTGCCTCGATGCCTCCAGCCTCGACTCCTCTGGCTTCGGAGCCGATGGCTGGAGCTTCGAGAGGCGGATCACCTTCATCGGCTCCGCTGATTTCGGAGCCGATGAGGGTTGTCCGCTCAGACTCTTCCCCTTCGGCGCCGAAGTCCTATTCGGCACCGAAGGAAACTACAATGGAGTCTCCTTCGGCACCGATTTTGATCGAGATAATTCGGAGCTGGTCCCCTAGTCCTTCGGAACCGGTGGAGAAGTCTAGTCGGACCCGTTCGATCTCCTCTCGATCCTCCAAGATGTCAGATTCGGACATTGACAGGGTGCTCCAAAGGCTGTTTCAGTCTCCAGTCTTCAAAAAGTTAGTTTCGGCTCCAGCCCAGTCGGCTTCGGAGCCGATGGTCCACCCTTTAGCCTTGGTTCCTCCTCCAACAGCCTCGGCACCGTTGGAGTCGGTGCTGGTGGAGCCGATGGAGGTGTCCGGGTCGGCTCCGACCCTTACTCCTACTCCGGCCTTTGGGTCGGAGTTCGGTACACGGACCTCTTCGGTCGGCCCCGAGGGTGGTGCTTCGGGACCGATGTTTTCGGTTCCAAGCCTCTCTCTCGGTGCGTCGGCTGCGGGAGTGCCGTCTGCTGTTATGGCTTTGGGGGTCGGACCTTCCCAGGAGTCTGGGGGTCCGGCCTTTAGAGCCATGAGGAGTGCTTTGGCCAAATCTTCTTTGGCTACCTCCACCGTCTCCCCGGCACCTTCCCTAGGCATGGAGACTGGGTCCTTTGTAGTCCCCCTGTCTCAAGACAGCGGAGCCCTGGGGCCTGAGGTCACCCCCATTGGGGGTCCCCCTCTTCCTGGAGGTCCCTCTGAAGAGTCTTCGGAGGAACCCCCAAGAAAAAAACAGTGCAAGAGGAAGCACGTCGACTCCCCTGACGAGTCTATCACCTCCGACACCGATCTTGATGATGCGGAAGGGTCCCCCAAGTCGTCCTCGGATGATGTCTCCTTTGCTGACATCCTGGAAGTCCTCAAACAACGAGGCGGCTGGCAGACCAAACCCCCTTCCTCTGACGAGTCGGTGTTCCTCAAGGCCTTCGGGGCTCAGCCCTCTGCCTCCTGGGTGTCTCCGCCCTTCGATGAGCTCCTGGATTTGATCTCTCGAAGGGCATGGGAACATCCAGATTATGTGGAACCGGTGCCTGCTCGCCCTAACAGATTTTTGTCAGCGCCCCCGGAAAAGGAATTTCTCACCAAGGGTGTGGCTGTAGATGCTATGGTGGTGGCATCTGCTACCCAGCAAGATGTGGCAGAGGCTTCGACGTCCGTCCATCCCCCTAATAAGGAGTGTAGGAGCATGGACCGGTACGGGAAGCGCACCCTCTCTTCAGCGGCCTTTACATTAAGGTCTCTGAATTACCTCACGCACTTCACTAGACTTCAGAGGGATCTGATCAAGGAGCTCTCAGATACCCTCTCTGGTAACCTGCCTGAGCAGTTAGCCCAGACGGTTAGCTCTCAGTTGGCTACCTTGTCGTCGATATCGAACTCGTCCATGAGGCTCATTTCGTATGCAGCCGAGGGGCGGTAGAGCGAATGGCACGGGTGTTGCTCTACGGAGACAAGCCTGGCTCCGCCTGTGTCATTTTGCGGAGGCCTTCAAATCTTCTTTTGCCGACGCTCCCTTTGATGGGTCCTCTTTGTTCGGACCCAAGGTAAAGGACACCTTGACCCGCTGTGAACAAGAGGGTAAAACTTTGACTGCCGTAGGAGCACGGTTTTCCTCTCCCTTTCGGCCTTATCCCAAGGCTAAAAGAGGAGGGAAAATGTGGTTCCGTAAATCTCAGAAGAATTACCCCTCACAGCATGACGATCCCCCCTCTAGAGGCAGAGGAGGGGGAAATTTTTCCGGAAGACGTCGTCCCAGAGGCGGCAGAGGCCCCCGCAACACTGGAGACCGCGAGTCCTTTCGTGGCTCTTCAACCTCTCAGCATCCCTGAGGGATTGCCCGACTGTGCAGCTCCAGAGCCAGTCGGGGGTCGTTTTTCGAGGCACCTAAAGGCCTGGGAGAGTATCACTCAGGATCAATGGGTGCTCCGAATCATCGCCGGAGGTTACGTCATCCCCTTTTCACACACCCCCCCCCTCCATCCAGAAAAATCCCGGACCCCCCACCCAGTCAGCGGGATATTGCAGCCTTCGAAATTTCAAAGCTGCTTCAAAAAGGAGTCATCCAACCGGTCCCCGTAGACCAGACCGGATTAGGGACTTACTCAAAATTCTTTTTAGTGCCAAAAAAGACCGGGGACTTGAGGCCCATTTTGGATCTCAGCAACCTGAATCGATCAGTCAAGAAGTCCAAGTTCCGGATGGTCACCTTACAGTCCATTCTCCCGCTTCTGGAGAAAGGTGTTTGGATGTGCTCCATAGATCTCAAGGATGCCTATTATCACATTCTGGTAAATCAGGCGTCCAGGAGACATCTGCGCTTCAGCCTGGGAGACAGTCATTTCCAGTTCTGCGCACTGCCCTTTGGTCTCACCACAGCCCCCAGGGTGTTCACCAAATGTTTGGCGGTGGTGACTGCTCACCTGAGGAGTCTAGGATTCCAGGTGTTTCCGTATCTAGACGACTGGCTTCTAACTGCCACCTCCAGGCATCTACTATTACAGAACCTAGCAGCCACTATATCTCTAGGAACCTCCCTAGGAATCACCTTCAATTGGGCAAAGTCTGTGTTGCTGCCATCTCAGCTTATACGGTTTATCGAGGTAGACATAGACTCAAGGCAAATGCGGGTCTATTTTCCTACAGAGAGAATACAAACATTACAATCTCAAGTCCGAGCATTGCTCCTCAAGCGCCGAGCCCCAGCAAGGATGGTCCTACAACTGTTGGGTTCCATGTCGGCTACCGTTCTCCTGGTGCCCTTAGCAAGATTACACATGAGGATTCTCCAGTGGCTCCTATCGGTCCAGTGGTCGTATCAGGAACTTCCTCTCAGTCACCAAATTATAATTACGGAGACGTGCAAACAGGACCTCCGTTGGTGGCTTCTCTCGTCCAACCTGGATCAGGGGCGACCTTTCGTTTCCCCCTCCTCCAGTGGCCACTTTGACTACGGACGCCTCCCAGATGGGGTGGGGGGGTCATTACCTGGGCAGGTCAGTTCAAGGCAAGTGGCACCCCGGCGAAACTTCCCTACACATCAACATACTGGAAATGAGAGCAGTGCTTCTGTCGCTACAAGCACTACACTGCTACCTCCCCCAAAGTATGATTGCCGTTCAGTCCGACAACATGTCAGTAGTCTGGTACCTGAACAAGCAGGGAGGGACCAGGTCCTACCCTCTTTGCAGAGAGGCCATGAGAGTATGGAATTGGGCTGTTGCAACCAATCATTTCTTGGTAGCAACACATATTCCGGGGAGATCCAATGTGATAGCCGACAGACTGAGCAGAACCATTCTCTCCCCGCACGAGTGGTCTCTGAACGACAGAGTAGCATCTCAGATCTTCAGAAGATGGGGAACTCCTTGTTGCGACCTCTTTGCAACCCCTCTCAACACGAAATGTCTATGGTTCTTTTCTCTTACCCCGAGTCGGGGGAGTTTTCCCAAGGACGCCCTAGTCCAAGCTTGGCCCAACGTCTTACTGTACGCCTTTCCTCCGGTTCCCCTTCTCCCCAGGGTGCTCCAGAAGGCGATTCACTTGCAGTGCAAGATGATTTTAGTTGCCCCATACTGGCCTCGTCAAGTCTGGCTGCCATTTCTTCGGAAATACGCACTGGACGGCCCATGGTTCCTGGACCAGGTTCCAGATCTCTTGATCCACCAGTCGGGACAGCTTCACCAGTCCCTTCACTCACTGAAATTAACAGCTTGGCTCCTCCACTTCCGACTATAGTCAGGAACCAGGTTTTAGACTCAGAAGTTATACATATCTTGTCCTCAGCCCACAAGAATTCGACTAAGAAAATGTATAATAGTAAATGGAAGAGATTTGCCATTTGGGCCCAACTCCGGGGTTTAGATCCCATTACTGCCCCCGTGGCGGGCGTTTTGAAATTTCTAGCTTCCCTATTCAATCAAGGGTCTTCAGTCTCTACCATTAAGGTTCAATTAGCAGCTATTTCTAATTTTCATGCAAGTACAGACCCACCTTTGATAAACAATAAGTTGTGTAAAGCCTTCATGAAAGGTGCTGGGCTGCTACGTCCTCCAGTTTCTCATCCTGCTCCACCATGGGATCTCAATTTCGTATTAGGTGCCTTGACCTCTTCCCCCTTCGAACCGGCAGCAACTTCTGACTTGAAATTTCTTTCCTGGAAGACCGCTTTTTTGGTGGCAATTACATCAGCCAGAAGAGTTTCGGAACTTCAAGCCCTATGTGTCAACCCGCCATACCTGGTTTTTCACAAGGATAGAGTATCCCTTAGGCCTAATCCATCTTTTGTTCCCAAAGTTTGTTCGAGTTTCTGTCTTCAACAGTCTTTGGAACTTCCAGTTTTCTTCCCCAATTACTCAGACAGAGCAGAATAGATCTGCCATTCATTGGATGTCCACAGACAATTGCGTTTCTACTTAGATAGGACGCACCAAACACGAAAAACAGATCAGTTGTTTGTGTCCTTTTCAGACAATAAATTGGGCAAAGCCGTCACGAAGGTCACTATTGCCAAGTGGATCAGAGACTGTATTAGTCATATTTATTTTCTTTCTAATAGAGAGCTTACAACCACTGTGAAAGCTCATTCTACAAGGGCTATGGCTACTTCAACAGCATTTCATGCTAAGCTTGCCATTAGTGACATTTGTGCTGCGGCTACCTGGTCCTCTCCTCACACTTTTATTTCTCATTACAAATTGGATGTGGCATCTCGGGGGCGAGCTTCCTTCGGTTCCACAGTTCTCAGGAGTGTTTTCCAGTGAGCCACCCAGGAATCAGGTGCTAGGGACGCTGTCCCATCAGTACAGAATGTATGCGAGATAGGATCACATAACATCTTTTAATTATGTACTTACCATAACTTCAGATGTTTGGGATCCATCTCGCCTACATTCCTAATACCCACCCTCCTTCCCCCTGCCTTGGAGATCAGAAGAGACCGGACGGTTCGAGTTCGACCATTTCATCTTGAAACATTTGGCAATGTTATATCAGCAGTGCATGTGTGGGTGCATGTGTGCGGACAAACTGGTGGTGCATCCTGGGATATAGAATAGCTCAGCCAATTAGAGACTTCACTCTATTGCATAGCGTGCCGAGTCGGAGCCGAGGATCGGCTCCGAACACATCAGTACAGAATGTAGGCGAGATGGATCCCAAACATCTGAAGTTATGGTAAGTACATAACTAAAAGTTATGTGCACTTCATCTAGGAGGTCCTTGATGTTTAGGAAGGTTATATTTAAGTGCCTCAGCATATGTGGGGCTGTGTTTGCTTTGAACTTCGTGTGATAGATGCAGTGTGTATGTACTGACAGCCTGATCAGTCTGCTTGAGAATGAGCTGGTCCTTAGTAAATATGAGGCAATTTCTGCATTGCATCAATATGCCCATATCCACCAGGCTGATAACAGAGTTAGTGGGAAAGTTCATATCTGTGGCAGCAGGCCTTTTTTATTGATTAGACAGTTGGAGTGAGAATATAAAGTGATGTCAGGAGTATCTGGTTTGCAGCTCTGGGGACAGTACTTTTGTCACTGCAGACCTTCGTAGTAACCCTTTTTTACTAGCACTCACTCCTCCCCAGTTATAATCCAGCTAGCTCCCTCTCATACCTACATGCAATATAAGACCTGTCCACTAGGTGGCACCCTTATCCCAGCCTTCATCTCCTGCTTACCCTCTGTTATTCTTAGTTTCTTACCTTAATATTTCCGAAGTCCCAGACCTGGTTTTATTTCTCTCACTTCACCCTTTTACTACTACTGTCTACAACTACCTTTTCTAGGCTCACTTATCACTGTTACTACCCACTTCTGACTTATCTAACTTACCTTCAGTAGCCAGTACTGCTGATTGTTTCTTCTCTAGCTGCTTCATTACCTGTTTCTACCCGCTCCTTTCGCCCTGCGGGCTCACTCCGCTCCCCTACCCTAACCCCAGTTCCCACACCCAAGGGTCCTACTCTTATACTACTTTGCCACACCCCTTCCCCTTCCCTCTGATCTCAGAGAACTTTACCATTGGCCATCATCTCCTATTACATCCTTCTCTAAGTACTCCCTATCTCTCCTACCACACCCTCCACCTCTCCCCATCCACACCTAGTATACTTCCATACATACAACAAGACACCCAACAACTAATCCATCCAAATGTATAAACTACCCACCCCAGCACATTTACAGCTATTACTTGTACTTTTATTTCTACCACTTTTAACTTTTGCCTACTTACTCACCTCCTATGAACACCCATTATGTCCACACCTTCACTACTCTAATAAGCTAACCAACTCTCCTTCCCTACCTATCCTCTATAACCATGTTACCATAACATCTACACCCAGCTATCTACTAGAACAATATCATAGAATACTTCACATTAGATATAACACACCAAAAAGGGCTTCCACGGTGGTGCAAGGGTGGCCATGGTGGTGCAGCGGTTAGCATTGCTGCCTCACAGCAAGAGGTTCTCCAGTTCGATCCTTGGCTGAGGAGCCTTCTGTGCGGAATCTGCATGTCCTCCCTGTGGTTGCGTGGGTTTCTTCCGGGTGCTCAGGTTTCCTCCCACATCACAAAGACATGCTGTAGGTGGATTGGACACTCTAAATTGGCCCTAGGTGTGAGTGTGTGCGTATGTGCCTTCTGTGGAAAGTTGGATGCCGGGCTGGCAACTCAACACCGTAAAACTCCACTGCCAATCATGAGCGGACAGGTGATCTGCTGTGGCAACCCCTAACCGGGAAAAGCCGAAAGAAGAAGAAAATATAACACACCAAATCCCAGAAAATCTCTACTGCTAAACAGCAGATTCCCAAATCCAAGCTTTCTAATACAACTCCTCTCACTAAAAGATTGAGACATACACCCAAACCCAGGCCCAACAACAACTCCTACCACACAACTCCATAACCCCAATCAATCCATTATTCATTCCCTTACTAAACCATCTAACTTGCTCCTTATAGCTCATCTCAATATACGTAGCATTAATAACAAAGTTGCTCAACTCCATGCTCTCTTGGAAGTCTACTCCTGTGACATTCTTTGTTTAACAGAAACCTGGCTAAAACCTGTAACTAAAGACAATGAAATCATTCCACCCGGATACAATATCCTGAGACTTGACCGTTGTAGCCAAGAAGGGCAGGGGGTAGTTATTCTATTTAAATCAGGGTTACAGATAACCACATATGACTGTAAATCACCTCAAGATTCAAATGCAGAAATTCTTATTTCCAAACCTCAACTTAACACTGCCAAATCCGTCTATATTATCTGTATCTATCTACCTCGTGGTAATAACAGTGCCACCATAGAAAATATCCTTTGCTGGCTATCTCAACACCTGCCCCAAGAAACCATAATCCTAGGTGATATAAACATTGATTTGGAATTGCTGTAGCAGCAGCCACCCTACCACCCACATTAACCTATTTGTTTTTTCTCAAACCATTACCTCCCCCACCAGGATAAACAAACCTAACAAGAAAGTAAGTACTTTAGACTGGATTCTCATAAATAACCATCCCCAGAGATATGAATCTGGAACCCTCCCTGATGACATAGGCGACCATTCACTCACCTACATCATCAGGCAAAAGACCAATGCTTCCATTCCAACCACGTTCAGGAAAATTAGGTCCAAGAAGAACTTTAACCCTGATCTCTTCCAAAGTGAACTAAGGTCATGCAACTGGTCTCCCTTAAAATGCCTCCCATTGGAAGAAGCTGTTAAATACTTTAATTCTAACTTCCTAGCTATGCTAGATCACAATGCACCAACCCGTTCTATTAGAATTAAGACTAAATCTGCCCTATGGCTTTCTAAAGAAACCACACATAAAATCCATCTCAGAAATAAATACTGGGCCAAATGACTAAAAACCCTGCAAACCGACAAAACTTCACACAGCTAAGAAATGACAATAAGAAAGCTACGCTGTCTGATAAAAGAAACTACTACCTACAATTTCAGCAGGCTAACCATGCTAACCTACAAAAATTCTGGGCAAGTATTAACCAGCTACTACACCAAACCCACAAGACACAGACCAGGAAAATCCCAAGCATACTGCCAATGCCTTCAATACCTTCTTCACTGATGCCATTCAAACACTAGCCAGTCAGCTATCACCTAATAACTTCATTATACCTTCCTCTAACACAACCCCACCCCCTCCATTTCTCTTCCAACCAGCCCCAACTGCATATATTCTTACCCTTATACAAAAACTGAAAACATGCTCTCCTTCAGCAGATCAACTACCTGTAGAATATCTACAGAAATCAGCTAAAGCTATTGCCTATCCCATTTCCATTCTGATCAATAGAACTATTAGTGAAGGTCACATCCCTAGCATCTGGAAAGTCTCCCATATTATCCCCCTTCATAAAGGTGGAAACTCCACTGAATTCTCCAACTATTGTCCCATAGTCCTACTTTCTCCTTTGGCAAAGATCATGGAGAAATGCATCCATAGGTAATTGCTAGACCACCTAATCCAAAATAACTTACTTTCCAGCTGTCAGCATGGTTTCAGACCTTCCCACAGCACTACCACTGCCCTCCTTTCCTTTACTGATTGTATTAACAAAAAACAAAACTACAATATGCTTTCCTCTGCACTATTTATCAATCTGTCCAAAACATTCGATATGGTAAATCACCAAATACTCATAAATATCCTCAAATCCCTGTCACTAGATGCACTCACTATAAAATGGGTCCAGTCCTACTTAGAAAACAGACAACATGCGGTGCTTTGACACAACACTCTATCTACCCACCTGCCCATTAACCTTGGTGTCCCTCAAGGGTCCATATTAGGACCCCTAATTTTTCTCCATATTTATCAATGACCTTCAGCTAGCAATCCCCCAAGCTACATGCATACAATACGTAGACGATTCCACACTTATATGCTCAGCCACATCCACTTCTGAACTTCACTCCCTTACCCAAAAAGTATTTAACACAGTTGAACAGTGGTTTACACAGCGTTGCCTTCTCTTGAACCCCCAGAAAACTAAACTCCTCCTTTTCAATCCTACTCATAAATCTTCTCCAGTAGATTTCTCAGTTACATCCACTAATGGTACCATTATATCACCAGACCCAACTACCAAACTGCTTGGCATCACCATTGACAACAACCTTAACTTTGACATCTATATCAACAATACTATAAAAACTGTCAATAAAAAACTTGGCTCTCTCTACAGGATTAAAACCTTCCTTTCACCTACAGCCAGAACAACTACTCCTCACACTCATCTAATCTCTACACTCCTTTATGCCTCATCTATTTTCACTAATCAATCTAAGAATAACCTCACGGTGGTGCAGTGGTTAGCATTGCTGCCTCACAGCAAGAGGTTCTCCGGTTCGATTCTCGGCTGGAGTGCCTTCTGTGCGGAGTCGGCATGTCCTCCCTGTGGTCGCGTGGGTTTCCTCCGGGTGCTCCGGTTTCCTCCCACATCCCAAAGACATGCAGTAGGTAGACTGGACACTCTAAATTGACCCTGAGTGTGTGCGTGTGTGTGCCTTCTGTGGAAGGTTGGGTGCCGTGCTGGCAACTCGACACTGTAAAACTCCACTGCCAATCATGAGCGGACAGATGATCCGCTGTGGCGACCCCTAACCGGGAAAAAGCCGAAAGAAGAAGAAGAAGAATCTAAGAATAACCTCAACAAAATGGAAATCTCCTACAGTAACATAGCCAGATTTGCTACAGGCAACCCATTTAGAACCCACCATTGCTTTAATTTAAAGCAGCTAGGATGGCTTGAACTACAAAACCTGCTTAAATTCCACCAACTAACCATTGCCTATAAGACTCTTTATCAACCTTCCAATACTCCTATTCTATCTACCCTCATCACCCCTATAATAATCTGAAGTCTTTACGTTCATCGCATAAACTTCTTGTAAATACCTCTAAATCTAACAGGGCTGGGGATTCTCTCTTCTCTAATACTGTTGGAAAATTCTGGAATCTTCTTCCCAGTGACCTTTCCTCACTTTCCTCTATATCACTCTTCAAAAACAGACTGAAACTTTTCCTAAGAACACACTGGTTATGCTCTTGTACTGAACTTGACTAGTTATCTATCTCTTCAAAATAGGCTGTTTTCCTAAGAACACACTGGTTGTGCCCTTGTACTGAACCTGACTAGTTATCTGTCTCTTCAAAATAGGCTCTGCCTACCCTATACTTTTCACTAACTGTTCTGTCCTCCTTATTAACTACAATTACCATCTCCTTCTACATTACATTATTTCCATCCTCTGTGGATACTTATTCTTGGGATAACTCTTTATTAATATAATTATACAATAAGCTGCCTCTTTTTTATCATGTATTGTACCTGCATTTAGCACTGTTATGACTTCTGCCTTCTCTGAAAATTCTGTCTTAACCTGTGACGTGCATTGTGTATATGACTGATGTTATGTGTTATTTGCTGTGTTTTTTTTTTTTTTTTTTTTTTTTCGTGGAGCTTATCTCCCCAGGCCTCTACTGAAAATAGACATATATCCAGTTAGACTAGCCCGGTCAACAAATGTAAAATAAAATAAAATAATAAATAAATAGTTGCCCTGTGTGCAACTAGTTGTTGGTGAAATTTCAGTGGTGCTTTTACAGGAAAAATGTCATCTCAGATTGTTGGCATCTATACAGGGCACTGCCAAATACCTGAGGGAAACTTGATAAGTAGACCTTGATGATTCATGGATGAAATATTTAGGGAGATATTCTGAAATTTATTTAGACAGGAACAAATTAAGCAGTATTTACTGAAAAGCAATAATTTTTGTCATGAATGATGAAAAGAAGAAATTCACCTGTATGGCTACTGTTTGGCTACTGCAAGTTCTGGCCTCATCACAGCTTCTTGTTGCTGGGATAACAGTGTTACTTTCCTTCTTCTCTCGCCAGAACCAAACTAGTAGAACCAATTTCTAGATGAGAAGCAAGCCACAGGCTCTTTGGTGATCAACAGCCTTGTCTCAGATGATGCAAGGGTCTGTAGGTTTGTTGTAGCCTTTTCCTGGTAGATGCCTTGAATAGCAACCAGACCAATTAGGAAGGTCCAACACAGACACTGACTGGCCAGTCAGAAACAGGCAGGAAGCAATGCACTCTGCTCTTTGTCTTACCATGAGCAAAATATAAGTACAAATTCCAAGCTGGCACATGTGAAGCAGTTGTTAGGCTTTCTTGTGATCAGCAGTCTCCAGGAAATAATGTCTGCATGCTCATTCTTTCACCTGGAGCAGAACAGAAGAGCTAATCCCAAGATGACTACAGAGAGGCAGAATGTGGGTTCTCCAATAACTGGTGGTCTTAGAGTAGATGTTGCAGATTTTAAATGTAAGATGGAAGAAATGGGCTGAGATCCTAAGAGCTAGAGTGTGCACTAAGCATTTAGAAATGAAAGAGGGGCAATGGGTAGTGTAAGCTTTAGCTGTATAAGGGGGGAGCCACTGATTTTAAAAGAGCAAGGTAGATTGAAAGGGAGTGGGATGGCCAATAAATTTAAATAGCTGAAGGGGAGTGATTTCACAAAGTGATAATTTTGTATTTATCCACAATAGCCAGTGAAAGAAGAGAAGGAAGGAAATATGTGGTCAAATTAACATAAGGAGCAGGTAGCTAGAAAGACAGTTGAGTTTAAAAGCACAACACTGGCTGGATGAGAGGGTGAGGGAGAATTTATTTTGTGTGTGACTCACAAGATACACAGCTGTGGTCTCTCTCCCAGTTTAAATGCGTAATTAAAAGCAGAATACAAATAAAACACAGTGTAAAGAAAATAAAGCAGAATACAAATAAAACAGTGTAAAGAAAATAAACCATTATATATAAAATGGAAGAAGGCAATGGTATGAAGTAATACAAAACACGAGAAAGTAAAAGCAAAATAACCTATCCCTCACAGCAATCTATGGAAGAGTATGAGTGAGCTTTTCCTGTTTCAAGCTAAATGCAAAGAAGTGCAACGTAGTAGCATTTGGCAAAAAAGAGAAGTTTCTCCCACCTCATATTAAAAAAAAATTGTTACTGTTTTTCAGACCTATATGGTCACAAAAAACCTGGGTACTTGTGTGGACAGCTGTCTCATTCTGTCATCAAATTTCCACCATTCAGAAAATCTTTCTGTCTGACCCAGTTCATTTGCAATGGAATGTCTGTGAGATGCAAAGAAGTTATCTTATCACTGTACTGTTCACTTGTCAGACCCCTCATCAATACACTTCTCCCTTTCCTGTATACAAATCTAAGCATATCACTCAACTGGAAAGGCCCTGACACTTTTTTTTTTTTTACCTAGAAGACTAAAGGCCTTAAATCATTCAACTATCTGAATAGATTATTATAACTGTCCTTAAACTCAGTAGCCTACCCACTGCTTCAAGGTAACCTTGTGTCTCCCTTTTTGAGCCATGAAAGACCCAGCCCTATTTTACCTCCTGTTTATTTGCAAAATCAGTACTTCTACAATCACCCATGCTAGGTACCTAAATTTAATGCAACAATTAAACAAGGCTTGCTGGAGGGATGGATTCCTAATGCAACAGTTTCACAGCTTATGGTTAAGTTATCACTGCAAGTCAAGCAAAGTACTGCTTTGTCTGCCTTTAAGGCTTGTCTTGATAATTGGATGAGTAGACATTAATTTATACCGGGATGATGTCTACATACCTGCTTGACTTAAGTGGTGGAGACCATTAAATTCTCTTAAATGTTGGCAAGAACTTGTGCCTACTTTAAAGGTGAATATGTATAGGTCTCTGATCACTTTCCTAGGATTGTTCCCATATCTTAAGCAGCTTCTGTCTTATTATCAGTAGTGCAGTATTGTTCTTAGATCACATTCAGATTATTTGTTCAGAAATATTTTAGCTTGGTCCCAACTATTTTTATAGACCATAACTTGGATAAAATACTTTATTCCCCTTGGACAAAAATGCAAGCTGGATAACTCTGTAATAATGTCTTTATTGTCTCACTCATAGGTGCATAGGTAAGTGCTAGGCTTGCTGCTCTTTCAGACCATTTCATGCCTAGCCAGTTTACCTTTTTGTGCTTGAATTAACCTATCCCATTTGGTTATATATTGACCTTACCAATCCCATGGTCGATAATCGTGTATTCCCCTTATGAGAATAACTAGGGTCATACCATAGATAATTTGAGGAGACCCATTGATGGGAGAAAGCATTTAGGAGCTGTCTCTGTCCAGCTGTAGTACAGGGGGCTGTCCTGGGGTAAATTTTCTGATTCTCAGTCACATATTCAAGTTGCGCTTGAATATGGACAGGGATGAACTTTGTTTTATGTGGATCAGGAGTCTGTTCCAGTTCTCCTCTCCAAACTGTTGAGTTGATGTTGCAGAACAGATTTATATCTCTAGACCAAGTATTTCTGATGCCATTTGACTCACTGATATGCAGTAAATCCATCAATATTGACTTGGAGGGTGCCTTCTGTGCCAGACATAGGTCATTTCTTAGCAATCTGTAGGGTACTGAGTATAGTGACAGGGCTTTGAGTCTGTCCATGTATTACATGTTCTTTAGGCCTTGTATCCTTGTAGCAAGATGCATGTGTGGGCATTCCAGTTGTTGCATGTCTTTGGACAGGTAAATGCCAAAAGAGGCATTATATTCAAAAACTGGCCTAATGAGGACTAAGTAAAGACTCAGTATCGACTTCTTGTTGTAGTCTTCTGTCTCACTCTACTTTTAATTACCTCTTTAGTACTTACCCTTTATTATCTTTTTGTAATTATCATTTGATTCATACATTTCTGTGTTCAATATTCTGCTACTTGGGCTTTGGCTCATAATATCTCACATTATCTCTAGCTTTTGTGTACAGATTTTGTGTTCATCCTGCTGTTCAAACTTAATGGGAATTATCCACCACCGAAATTACACCTCATGGCTATAATATAATCCATAATGACTATATAAATAGGAAAGGTGGTGGTATTACTTTAATATTTTCCAACAACTACCACATTTCCGCTTACAAGCCAGTGCCAAGATTCAATTCAGCAGAGCTATATTGGTGACAATACAGCTATACTGGATTATATCCTATATTGGATATCTGTAACAATTCCACAAAAGAAATACTACTAGGTGATGTGAATGTCAGTTGGTTGGACATAAGCTCTCCCTCCCCTATATCTAGTGTGAAATTATTTGCTTTTGCAGAACTAATTAATAGCCCCACACATTATAGCATGACATCAAATTCCCAATTGGACAGGATCCTAGTATCAGACCCTAGCAAATAAACCACCTCATGTGCATTGTTTGATTTGTCTCCATGATCATCTCACAATCTATACAACCAGACTTCTCACACATTCACTTAAACAACATGCTTGTAAAACAACATGCAACCTTTCCAAGTTTAACCCAGAAATGATTGTTAATACCTTATTGTCTGTTAAGTGGAACTTCTTAAAAATCCTCCCCTTAGATCATGCTGTAAATGAATTCAGTACAACCTTCATGAATAGCCATGCACCTCCTGGAAAGAAGAGACTGAAAACAAATAGTGCTGTTTGACTATCCAAAAATAGTAGAATGCAAATGCAGGATACAGAAAAAGCTTGGAAAGAATGGAAAAATGTAAAACACCACAGTATATTGAAAACTTCAGAATGCTTTGCAGTTATACCAAAAAAACAAATGAAGACAAAGAAATTATTCTGCAGTAATTTTAAGAAAAACTAGTAAACGCAACCCTAAAATATTCTAGGCGCCATTAAAGAAATCTTGCATCCTGACCATAAATTCATCTCTTCTAACTCCTCTCCCATTAACTCATCACTTGAAACTGTAGTACAGTTCAGTTCTTATTTCGTAGATAGTATAGCATCTTTATCCAAGAATTCTCCAAGATCTAATCTTAACCCTGCCCAGCAGCCACATATCACCATATCCACTTTCACCTTCAGACCTGTTCTTATGTCCTATATAAAACTGTTCTTAAACTCAAATCATACTATACTTCAGCTGAGAGTATTGCTTGCCCTGTCTCAGTCCTTATAAATCGGTCGATCCAGGAATCCCGCATTCCCTCTGTCAGAAAAAGTCACACATTTTCCCTCTACACAAAGTAGGAAATTCAGCAGATGTTACTAACTGTAAACCTGTAGCAGTCTTATCCTCCATCTCCAGAATATTTGAAAAATGTATTCAAAAACAATTGCTAAACTATCTCCTGTAGAAAGAACTCCTGTCCCCTACACGACATGGCTTCCATCCCTTCCTTAGTACTAACACTGCACTTCTAACATGCATAGATATTGTCAATAAAGCCAGAGATAGTAGCAAATTGTTCCCCTTCTTATTTCTAGACTTGTCCAAAGTCTTCGACACAGTTTGCCTCAGCAAAATTCTACTGCAGATGTCCTCACTAGGTCTCTCTCAGCTCATCCTACTGTGGCTCAAAAGCTACCTATCTAATAGGTGTCAGTCAGTCAAATGGCACTCCACCCTCTTTCCATACCCCTCAGTCACTACCGGTGTATCACAATTCTCCATCCATAGAACTCTTCTGTAACATTCTCACCAACACCTTTCACATGTCCTCACAACAGTCCTGTCTAAATACAGTATGCAGATGACTCCGCATTCATTTGCACCTCTGACAACATGGCACACATTCAAAAAACTACTACTTTTTCCCCCAAATCCCTCTCCCATGAAGAAACAAAGTTTAAAGTCCTATGTTTTGATAATACAGCCATTGAAGTCAATTTTTATTGGGGATAATAGTGGATGATAATCTTAAATTCAACCTGCATATACAAAATTGCGCAAAAAAAACTCATCAAAAACTAGGTTTGCTTTATAGATCCAAAAACTTTCTCACTGACACAAGTAAAGCTACACTTGACACTACTTATTTCCTCCCTACACTTCATTTATTAACCTTCAGACATCACAAAAATCAAAACTTGAGCAATGCAAGTTGCTAAATTTGCAGCAAGTGCCCCTTTCAGAACCTACCACTGTATAGCACTAAAAAACCTAAATTGGTTAGAAGTACCCCATCAACTAGCATATACACAGCTTCTTACCACCTATAAAATTATCCAGAATCCATCTGCTTGTCCAGCCCTAAATAATATTGTATGCAACTATGTTCTCAGTTGGCTATTACATTCCAGTGACCAAAAATTCCTGTCTATCTACAAACCTGTCTAATCTGCTGGGCATTGTCTGTACTTGTATCATGTTGCCAAGGCTTGGAACTCTTTATATGTAGCTGTCAGGTCAATATCCTCCCTCCCATCCATTTTGAAAGACTCTCTAGCTAAAAGTTGGTTTTGTTCTTGCTCAGCACCAGGATAAACGTTTTCCCTAAATGTGAACAAATACCTATCCATACCTTACTCTCCCTTCTTCACTTTACTTCTTTCTATTAGATTCTGCCCACTGGGTTTCTCTCTAAATATACAGTAAGCCTGCTTTTCTCTCACGTCGTATTGCAATTCCTGTTTGTATCATGCTAACTTACCTTTAATTTCTCTATAACTGTAAAATTATTGTTGTTGAGCTGTTTTGTAGTACTTTGGAGCTTTTCTCCCTGGGCCTCTGCTGAAAATGGGCTCCTACCCATTCGGACTTTCCCAGCAATCAAAGGTCAATAAATAAATTTATCTATTTTCTTAATTTATGTATAGTGAATAAATAGTGCTAATTTGTGAATGTGAATTACTGTTACTAACACAGCAGCAATACTTATGTAAACGTTTACACTTCTCTTTATACAAAGAGTCCTGCTACTTTAGTGACTACTTATTTTGCCCACCTAATATAAAAGCTACTCAACTTAACTTGTTACATTAAATTGCAAACATGTAAAGGACAGCCCTCAGTGGTCTTTTTTATTTAATATTTTTAAATAATCTCTTGTTCTTGTACACAGTTTTCATTTCAAACACAGTAGTGAAATTTCCCTTGTAATACTGCACCCTTCCCTCCAGGCACCTGGCTAAATATCACCACATGCTGGTATAAGACATAATCAAAGCAAAGTTAACACTGTAGCTTAAACATAATAATTTCTGTAGTGGTTCATACTTTCCAAGCTATTTCTGGGTATTCAGAAAAAAATAGTACACAGTGTTATGTGAAATAGTGTGGTAAGTGGTGATTTGTATGTGGTATATCCAGTGCTACATGTAGACTATACTGCTGGAGAAAATAACAAACATGGTTTGCATCATATGCACATGATTGCATAATGGAATGCAGATGAGTGTCTGCATGCTAATTAGAGCTATCATGTATGAAAATAGATTCATAGCTTCATGGGTGTTTACTAGGCTAACTGCCACAAGGGTCTTTTTAAGCCTAGCCATGCATCCCAAATCTCTGACAAGTTCTGATACCCTTGGTAAGTGTAAGCATGGGCCTGGGAGATGAACCATTTACAGGTTATCTGTGTCCAGTAGAAACATAGGTGCCAAACCAGGAATTAATTTTCGGTTTCCCACCCAGTTGTCCCAAGTTGCACTTGAATTGGGTTGGGGAGGAAGTCTGCTTCACATGGATGGGGAACCTGTTCCATAGATGGTGTAGTCTCTGGGATACATACCTATCTCTCCAGCAGGTCCTATTTATATTACAAGCAAGGTTTAAGTCTTTAGAACTGGTAATTCTGGTGCTGTGTATTTTGTGGATATGTAGGAGGTCCATCAGAGTGGGGTCTGACAATGCCGTGTTTGCCAAGCATAGATCTCCCCTCAAACGCCTGTAGGATACAGAATACAGGGATAAGACCTTGGAGCAGTCTGCATATGACATTTTACTTACGCCTTGTATTCTTTTAGTGAAGAACCCGTGTGGATGTTCCAACTGTTGGATATGCTTGCTTAGGTACATACCAAAGGGGGCATTGTATTCAATGATAGGTCTGATGAATGCCAAATACAGTGGAACAATGACTTCCTTAGACTTTAATGCCATACTTTTGTTTAAAAGTTGCACAACATAGAATGATTTCCTCACCACTGTAGACACGTGATGGTCAGAGGCTAGATTACTATCTATGTGTGTCCCTAAGTCCCTGACTACTGGGTCAGCTCTAAGGGGTGTGTTGTCAGTGTGATAGTTACCAGGGAAGGATGACTTCCCAAAGGATACTGTTATGCATTTCTTGGCATTTAAGTTTAGTCCATGGGTCTGACACCAGTTGTTTGTCTGTGTCAGCCCGTCTTAGAGAACATTTGCGCCATTGTGAAATTCAGTGGCGGCTCCCAATTTGCATTCATCTGCAAATTTAGTCAGCCGGAGACCACTGACATCGGCCTTGTCTTCTGAGAAATAAATGCCAGAAAGGAGCAGTCCAAGAACTGATCCCTGAGAGTCTCCACTTGAGACTGGCCTATTTGTAGAGGTGGACTCCCCAATTCTAACTTCCTAGGTCATGTCTTTGAGCCAATTGGCTATCCACCGGGCGACATACAGGTTTGCACCTAACCTCTTCAGTTTGTCAACAATGCCCGAGTGGGGTATTGTGTCAAATGGCTTGGCCTAGTCAAGGTAGGCAGTGTGAACGATTTTGCCCTTATCCATTGCTTTGGTGACTTTCTCAAAAGAGTCCACCAGGTTGAGTAGGCATGATCTGCCCTTGATGAAACCAAACTGGGTTGGGTCCAGTGTCTGGAGGTTTGCTATATTTCTGTTGATCATCCTCATTGATAATTCTTTCCATGCCTTTACGTATAAGACTAGTGAGACATATGGGTCTATAGTTTCCAGGGTCTGCAGATGGCCCATCTTTGTGCAGAGGGATGACTGTTGCCTTTCTCCATCCATGAGGCATGAAGCCTGTTTGGAGGCTACAGTTAAATAGTAATTCCAGAGACCCTGATAGGTCATGTTTCATGCTATTTAGAAGGCATCCTGGGATGTTGTCTGGGCCCACTGATGCAGTGTTCTTGGTCTTTGAGCATTAAGGACCTGTTCCCTAGTGATAGTAGGGGGAGGTATATTTGATGATATTTCCTGGGGTGAGGTTGAGGGGGAGAGATCGGTAAAGTTGGAACTGAATTTATCAGCCAAGAGGTTTGCTATATCTTCCAGCTCAGTATAGGTGGCTCCATTTACAGTGAGCTTTGCACACAACTGTGTATTGCCTTTGAGGTTGCGGATATAGCTACACAATGCTTTGTGGTTGTCCTTGGCCTGGGAGGCCAAACTTAGTTCAAATTTAGCTTTGGTGGACTTTATTTGTACTCTGAGTTGTTTTTTTAGTATGATGAGAGTGCTTTTATCCTGCTGGGTGCTGCTCCTCCTCCTAATTTTTGCCATGATTTTCTTCCTCCTGTTATACAGCATACTGATTTTGTGATTCCACACAGGGTGGCTTGTTTTTTTAGTTAGTTTTTCCTGGTGGGTACAGCTGCCTCTATGCAGCTGTTAACATGCTTGTACAGGGTTTCTGTGAACAGTTCTACATAGGCAACATTGTTTTCAGGGTTTGAGGAGGCTTGACATTTTGCCAGGTTCTCACTTAATAGCAGGCGGTTAGCCTTAGAAAAGTTCCTGAATATTCTATGAAGGTGTGATTCATTAACATAAAATTGTTGGAAGGAGTGGTGGTGGTGATGTGTTCTAAATGCCAGGATGTTTCAGTGTACAGTAGATTCATTTGTGTTTTGTTGCTAGAAGTAGTGTAATCATTAACAGAGCAGCAGGTGTTCATGGCTGTGTAAAGAGCCAGTGTCTTGGATGCTGTGTTTTTACACCTTCTGATCCCAGTTAGGTCTGCCAGTGGTTGATGCACCATCACTTCCATGACCAGGATGTTGTCAACTGCTACCATTTAGACAGACACCATATGGGAGTTTGTAACCAATTGCCACCCTCACATGCATCCAGGGAAGAAGCTTGGAATTCGTACCTAAGTGGGCATGAGGGTTTATGTAGCATTAACCATCCTTGCTGTGGAGATTTTACAGTGTCAGGCACGGAACAAGTTACAGGAGTTTTACAGCCATTGGCCTTGCAAATCCTGTAAATGATGTTCTTCATTTGCCCACTGTTGTAGTACTGATCACATATGAGAAGTATCCTGCTAAGGATACTGTGTGTCAAACCAGTACAGCAAAGCCTGGATGCTTTCCTTTCTCGCCAGATGTCTGCCTCTTGATCCAAAAGCATTAATGCATACTGGTATATGAGGGACATATGGGCATGAATTACCTCAGAAGTTTCTTGCTGCCAGCTGAAGAAACTCATTCTGTCAGTCTGGTCTTTCGATGTACAACCTGTGCTGATTCCATTGTGTATGGGCAAATAAGTATCCTCATTGGAAACTCT